>NC_034186.2:15010100-15045100 GCF_002021735.2 Oncorhynchus kisutch | reverse complement strand
CATTTCTTGTACTGCTACTGCTACCATTTATTGTACTGCTGCTGCTACCATTTCTTGTACTGCTGCTGCTACCATTTCTTCTGCTACTGCTGCTACAAATTTCTTCTACTACTGCTGCTACCATTTATTGTACTACTGCTGCTACCATTTCTTCCTCTACTGCTGCTGCTACCATTTCTTGTACTGCTGCTGCTACCATTTCTTCTACTACTGCTGCTACCATTTCTTCCACCACGATGCCATCTGGCCCTAGAGGGAGTAGAGGAGGGAGGGAGGTGTGTGTACCGCTACTCTCAGCCTGCCACCAGCGAGAGGGGTATAGGGAGAGATGGAGCGAGAAAAGGAGGGAGGGAGGGAGGGCGGGGAGAGAAAGAGAGATGTGTGTGTGTGGATGGAGGCTGGTGATTCATTTTACATGAGGGGGTGGGTGAGAGCCAGAGTAAAGGATGACCGCTCCACTACACGCTTTCCGTTGCTATCAGGGTCATGTCAATGTGATGTTATACCTGCTTCACAGAGTGGTTTTTTGAGCGGAGGAGCAGAGCGGAAGAGCATCTTTATTGTATTCTTCCCTACTGAAATGTAACATATTCATCGATCATGCAAAAGTACAGTGTAATCAATAGCTTTGGTCCAGTTTTTCGCAAGTACTAATTCAATTGTTGCTTGTGGTTATACTAATTGATCCTCTAATTACACAAGTTGATTTTCTTTACATTGTGAAAATAGTCAATGTAGCTAGCTAGTGTCACATTCTGACCTTAGTTCCCTTTTTATGTCTTTGTGTTAGGTTGGTCAGGGCGTGAGTTGGGGTGGGTAGTCTATGTCCTTTTTCTATGTTGGTATATTTCTATGTGTTTGGCCTAGTATGGTTCTCAATCAGAGGCAGGTGTCGTTCGTTGTCTCTGATTGAGAATCATACTTAGGTCATCTGTTTTCCCCATTTTGGTTGTGGGTGTTTGTTTTCTGTTTTGTGTCTGCACCAGACAGAACTGTTTCGGTTTTATTTCGGTCTCTTGTTGTTTTTGTCATTCAGTGTTCTGTTCTATTAAATAATCATGAACACTTACGACGCTGCGCTTTGGTCCGATCCTTCCTACTCCTCCTCAGAAGAGGAGGATGAAAACCGTTACAGAAACACACACCAAAGAAGGACCAAGCAGTGTGGTAACCAGGAGCAGAGGGTTCTGGACTCCTGGACTTGGGAGGAGCTACTGGACGGCAAGGGACCCTGTGCACAGGCTGGGGAATATCGCCGCCCCAATAAGAACTGGAGGCAGCGAAAGCTGAGCTGCGGCGATATGAGGAGGTAGCACGGCAGCGCGACAGACACGAGAGGCAGCCCCCCAAAATAATTGGGGGGAGGCACACGGGGAGTGTGACAGAGTCAGGTTGGAGACCTGAGCCCACTCCTCATGCTTACCGAAGGCAGCGTTGTACTGGTCAGGCACCGTGTTATGCGGTCAAGCGCACGGTGTCACCAGTATGCGTTCATAGCCCGGGGAGCTATAGGCCAGACCCCCGCAAGTGCCATGCGAGAGTGGGCATCCAGCCAGGGTGTGTTGTGCCGGGTCAGCGTGTCTGATATCCGGTACGCCGTTTCGGCCTAGGGTATCCTGCGCCGGCTCTGCGTGCTGTGTCTCCGGGGCGCTGGGAGGGTGCAGTGCGTCCTATGCCTGCACTCCGCCCGTGCCGGGGGAATGTGGGCATTGAGCCTAAGGGAGAGGTGCGAGTAGTATGCACCAGATCTTCAGTGCTCACCCACAGCTCGGTTCAAGCTGTGCCTGCACTCTAGATGGTTCAGGCTAAAGTGGTCATCCAGCCTGGAGGAATGGTGCCAAGGCTGCGCACCAGAGCTCCAGTGCTCCCCCACAGCCTGGTCCATCCGGTGCCTCCTCCACGCACCAGGTCTCCTGTAGGTCTCCCCAGCCTGGTGGGTCATGTGGCAGCCCTACGCACCAGGCTGTCTCTCCGTCTCCTCCCTCCAGGTTCTCTCTCCAGGCCAGAGCCGCCCGTCTGTCCTGAGCTGCCAGAGCCACCCGTCTGTCCTGAGCTGCCAGAGCCGCACGTCTGTCCTGAGCTGCCAGAGCTGCACGTCTGTCCTGAGCTGCCAGAGCCACCCGTCTGTCCTGAGCTGCCAGAGCCGCACGTCTGTCCTGAGCTGACAGAGCCACCCGTCTGTCCTGAGCTGCCAGAGCCGCACGTCTGTTCTGAGCTGCCAGAGCCGCACGTCTGTCCTGAGCTGACAGAGCCGCCCGTCTGTCCTGAGCTGACAGAGCCGCCCATCTGTCCTGAGCTGCCAGAGCCTCCCATCTGTCCTGAGCTGCCAGAGCCGCACGTCTGTCCTGAGCTGCCAGAGCCGCACGTCTGTCCTGAGCTGCCAGAGCCGCACGTCTGTCCTGAGCTGCCAGAGCCGACCGTCAGTCAGGAGCTGCCGGAGCCGACCGTCACTACGTCGCTGCCGGAGTCGCCCTTCACTACGTCGCTGCCGGAGTCGCCCTTCACTACGGCGCTGCCGGAGTCGACCTTCACTACGGCGCTGCAGGAGTTGCCCTTCACTACGGCGCTGCTGGAGTCGACCTTCTCTACGGCGCTGTAGGAGTCGCCCTTCACTACGGCGCTGCTGGAGTCGACCTTCTCTACGGCGCTGTAGGAGTTCACTACGGCGCTTAAGCGGGCAAAGACTATGGTGGAGTGGGGTCCACGTCCTGCGCCAGAGCCACTAGCGTGGACAGACGCCCACCCAGACCCTCCCCTATAGGTTCAGGTTTTGCGGCCGGAGTCCGCACCTTTGGGGGGGTACTGTCACATTCTGACATTAGTTCCTTTTTTATGTCTTTGTGTTAGGTTGGTCAGGGCGTGAGTTGGGGTGGGTAGTCTATGTCCTTTTTCTATGTTGGTATATTTCTATGTGTTTGGCCTAGTATGTTTCTCAATCAGAGGCAGGTGTTGTTCATTGTCTCTGATTGAGAATCATACTTAGGTCATCTGTTTTCCCCATTTTGGTTGTGGGTGTTTGTTTTCTGTTTTGTGTCTGCACCAGACAGAACTGTTTCGGTTTCATTTCGGTCTCTTGTTGTTTTTGTCATTCAGTGTTCTGTTCTATTAAATAATCATGAACACTCACCACGCTGCACTTTGGTCCTCACCTTCTTCCACCAACGAAAACCGTTACAGCTAGCTATAGTTTGTGTTAGATAGAAGCTTCTTGATTTCATAAATCTTTTTAAAATAACCAGTGGTGTCTAGTGGAGGCCATATGCAACCAAGATAAACGTTATGTCTCATTATTTCAATACACAAGATAGAATGAACGTGCAATCGTCAGCCATCGAGAATTTAACCTGGATGCTGCAATTGGACATGACGTAACGCGAGCGCAACAAGGGCAGTATAGCAGCTTTCATTGATTTCAAAGGAAGCATTCCCTCAATGGCTGATGGCTGACGGCAATGTCGGACGCCCGATGGCTATAGTGTAGCAGGGCCGTAATGGAGCAAAAACAACGAGTGAAAGAGAGCGATGGGGGAGAAAGAGAGAGAGATGGGGGAGAAAGTGAGAGATGGGGGAGAAAGAGAGAGAGATGGGGGAGAAAGAGAGAGAGATGGGGGAGAAAGTGAGAGATGGGGGAGAAAGAGAGAGATGGGGAGAAAGAGAGAGAGAATTGGGAGAGGGAGCGAGAGGATGTTTATGTTTCTGGCTGTGGAGCAGAGACTGAGCTGCAGGACAGACTGACAATTAGCCTAGCACTGCTGAGGTCTCCATAACAACAGAGCTACTGTAGTAATACAAATAGTATTACACAACAAATGATTAACTCACTTGTAGCTGCAGAATATACTAAATCTATAAATGATTAGGATTTAATTACGGATGTAAGCTAGGTTTCTTAAAACAGGAAAACATAATGAGAGACACATGCTGTCACACTTTAAAATGAGCCAGTCCTGTGCTTCCTTATGCACAATGCATTCTCCCCAGCCATGCTCAGGTCCATGTGAAATGCTCTCTCTCTCCCTCCCTTTTCCTCCCTTGCCAAATTCATTGCTTGCACCTCTCCCCCTCATTAAGCCATGGCATGCTCCCTCCCCCTGTACAATTAACAGCCAGCAAATGCTTCCTGAGAGGAGTCCCCTGCTATATCCGTCCCTCCCTCCCCCCTAGCTCTGCCAGACAAGGTCGCTTCTCTCCTCCACTGCCCCCCAGTGCTCAGGAGATTAAGCCGCCAGCCAGTGAAATGTGAGGAGAAGGGGGGAGGGAGTGAATTTTTGAAATAACACCTGAAGCTCTAAGCCATGTTATGATTGTGGATGCATAGTGGCATCGAGAGAAGAGATTAAATGCCGAAGTTCACTCTGAGAAGACTGGACACTTCCAATCAGCAACAAGGGGGCTAGGAAACTGGCACCTTAACCACCAGGGACTACTACAACATGATACAAAGAAACACGCAAGACAACCGAGAGAGGGAAGAAGAGACAAGAAGAAAAGTTTTTAAAAAGGAGATGATCCTGGGCTTAAACAATAGAGGTTAGGAAAGAACAGATGATGAGGGCATAAGAGGAAAAGGGTGAGTGGAGAAGAGATGAGATGGGACGAGAGAACAGGAAAGCAGAGGGAGTGCCATAGATATCTCCATAGAGATTTAGAGCGGAAGCCTACCATTCCCTGAGCTCTACTCCAGTGTTCCAGCCATAGAAATACAATTACTAGAATGGACAAAGCCCCTCAGAACATGGCAGTTCCTGTGTCTGTTGACAGGGCTGTGAAGGTGATTTACACTGGTTAACAGAGAGGCCTGTGGAATCACTGTTACAATAACAGCCTACACCAAGCATGCGTATTGACGCATGCTTACTCCGGCCCAGGAGAGCTACAGGCCAGGGTATGCAGGCATTTGTTCCAGCCCAGCTCTAAAACACCTGATTTAACCGATGATGGTCTAAATTGAAGAAGTAATTAATTGATTAGTTGAGTCAGGTGTTTTTTATGTTATTTTTTAAATGTAAGTATTTATTCAGGGGAGTCCAATTGAGACCAGGGTCAAATTCACAATGATGCCCTGAGTACAAAACATTTCACAATCAAGAAAAGAAACATTCCAAATAAAATATAATATATAATATATATTGATTGATTACAATCAATCAAAACAACTGCAGTCCTAAAATGCCCTAGCGGCAACAAGGAGTCAAGATCCAATGGTTTTGCAGGTTATACCAACAATGGGGGCACTAAAACTAAAGAAGGATGTACTTCAATTGGTAGAGAGAGACCAGAGCCACCTAGTTAGCAACCCTTTCGAACAGGTTTGGTAGCTTATTCTTTTATACCTTAGTTAGGGCTGGGCTGGTACAAAAGCCTGCATGTGCTGTTCCTCTCCGGGATGGGAGTCTGGGCCCAAGCAATAGACAGATAATGGTTCAAAGGGTTACCAGCACTCTGCTCAACTACAATACAGTCCAATAGCCAGTAAGAGGAGCTCTGAACATAGCCAGGCCAGAAAACACACAGACAGGGAGCGAATGATAACAGGAGAGAGAGAGGAATTACTTAGAAAAGGAAGCAAGAGAGAGATATGAAGAGACAAAGCAGAGAGGAAAGAATAGGAGAGAGAAGAAAACTGGGTGATATTTGCCCTCTGTTTTCTCACCTTATCTATCCATTGTCTAGCCCTTTCTAGTGCAGCTCTACCCTCTCTGGGACCTGACTGTGTGACAGTGACAAACTTTATTAGCTCCTGACCCGTTTCTACTGCAGCTAGACTAGAGGATCCTTTAAGGACAGGAGCAGATCCCAGGGACACTGTTCTGTTACCTCTCTACCTCTAGCGGTAGGCCAGTAAACAAAAAGTTGCTGGTTCGAATCATATGTGAAAAATGTCAATGTGCACTTGAGCAAGGCACTTAACCCTAATTGCTTGTGTAATTCACTCCGGATAAGAGTGTCTGCTAAATGACTCAAATGCAAATGTATAAATGTACACTGAACAAAAATATAAAACGCAACATGCAACAATTTCAAAGATTTGACTGAGTTTACAGTTCATATAAGGAAATCAGTTAATTTTAATTAATTAATTAGGTCCTAATCTATGGATTTCACATGACTGGGAATAAAGAAATGCCTCTGTTGGTCACAGATACCTTTGAAAAAAAAGTTTGTGGCGTGGATCAGAAAACCAGTCAGTATCTGGTCGACAATAAAGGGTCCAGGCCAATTGGAAAAGGAGGTATTGTAGCCCTAGAATTAGCTGGTATATGGGCCTAGCTCAAGGCTAGCTGGTGCTTGCTTCGGGACAGAGGCATTACCTAACAGTAGCCACTCGTTTGCAGCTAGCTAGCTGCGATGATCCAGAGTAATGATCTGGTGTAACACACACACAACTCACAGAGTAACGGGTACACGTGGAGGGGTATGTATACACACACAACTCACAGAGTAACGGGTACACATGGAGGGGTATGCATACACACACACAACTCACAGAGTAACGGGTACACGTGGAGGGGTATGTATACACACACAACTCACAGAGTAACGGGTACACGTGGAGGGGTATGTATACACACACAACTCACAGAGTAACGGGTACACGTGGAGGGGTATCTATACACCCACAACTCACAGAGTAACGGGTACACATGGAGGGGTATGCATACACACACACAACTCACAGAGTAACGGGTACACGTGGAGGGGTATGTATACACACACACAACTCACAGAGTAACGGGTACATGTGGAGGGGTATGTATACACACACAACTCACAGAGTAACGGTACATGTGGAAGGGTATGTATACACACACAACTCACTCAACTCACAGAGTAACGGGTACAAGTGGAGGGGTATGTATACACACACAACTAACAGAGTAACGGGTACATGTGGAGGAGAATGTATACACACACAACTCACAGAGTAACAGGTACATGTGGAAGGGTATGTATACACACACACAACTCACAGAGTAACGGGTACATGTGGAGGGGTATGTATACACACACACAACTAACAGAGTAACGGGTACACGTGGAAGGGTATGTATACACACAACTCACAGAGTAACGGGTACACGTGGAGGGGTATGTATACACACACAACTCACAGAGTAACGGGTACACGTGGAGGGGTATGTATACACACACAACTCACAGAGTAACGGGTACACGCGGAGGGGTATGTATACACACACAGCTCACAGAGTAACGGGTACACGTGGAGGGGTATGTATACACACACAACTCACAGAGTAACAGGTACACATGGACGGGTATGTATACACACACAACTAACAGAGTAACAGGTACACGTGGAGGGGTATGTATACACACACACAACTCACAGAGTAACGGGTACATGTGGAGGGGTATGTATACACACACAACTCACAGAGTAACGGTACATGTGGAAGGGTATGTATACACACACAACTCACTCAACTCACAGAGTAACGGGTACAAGTGGAGGGGTATGTATACACACACAACTAACAGAGTAACGGGTACATGTGGAGGAGAATGTATACACACACAACTCACAGAGTAACAGGTACATGTGGAAGGGTATGTATACACACACACAACTCACAGAGTAACGGGTACATGTGGAGGGGTATGTATACACACACACAACTAACAGAGTAACGGGTACACGTGGAAGGGTATGTATACACACAACTCACAGAGTAACGGGTACACGTGGAGGGGTATGTATACACACACAACTCACAGAGTAACGGGTACACGTGGAGGGGTATGTATACACACACAACTCACAGAGTAACGGGTACACGCGGAGGGGTATGTATACACACACAGCTCACAGAGTAACGGGTACACGTGGAGGGGTATGTATACACACACAACTCACAGAGTAACAGGTACACATGGAGGGGTATGTATACACACACAACTAACAGAGTAACAGGTACACGTGGAGGGGTATGTATACACACACACAACTAACAGAGTAACGGGTACACGTGGAGGGGTATGTATACACACACACACAACTCACAGAGTAACAGGTACATGTGGAGGGGTATGTATACACACACACAACTAACAGAGTAATGGGTACATGTGGAGGGGTATGTATACACACACACAACTAACAGAGTAACAGGTACACGTGGAGGGGTATGTATACACACACACACAACTAACAGAGTAACAGGTACACGTGGAGGGGTATGTATACACACACACACAACTAACAGAGTAACAGGTACACCTGTAGGGGTATGTATACACACACACAACTAACAGAGTAACGGGTACATGTGGAGGGGTATGTATACACACACACACAACTAACAGAGTAACAGGTACACGTGGAGGGGTATGTATACACACACACACACACACAACTAACAGAGTAACAGGTACACATGGAGGGGTATGTATACACACACACACAACTAACAGAGTAACAGGTACACGTGGAGGGGTATGTATACACACACACACAACTAACAGAGTAACAGGTACACATGGAGGGGTATGTATACACACACACACAACTAACAGAGTAACGGGTACACATGGAGGGGTATGTATACACACACACACAACTAACAGAGTAACAGGTACACATGGAGGGGTATGTATACACACACACACACAACTAACAGAGTAACGGGTACATGTGGAGGGGTATGTATACACACACAACTCACAGAGTAACGGTACATGTGGAAGGGTATGTATACACACACAACTCACTCAACTCACAGAGTAACGGGTACAAGTGGAGGGGTATGTATACACACACAACTAACAGAGTAACGGGTACATGTGGAGGAGAATGTATACACACACAACTCACAGAGTAACAGGTACATGTGGAAGGGTATGTATACACACACACAACTCACAGAGTAACGGGTACATGTGGAGGGGTATGTATACACACACACAACTAACAGAGTAACGGGTACACGTGGAAGGGTATGTATACACACAACTCACAGAGTAACGGGTACACGTGGAGGGGTATGTATACACACACAACTCACAGAGTAACGGGTACACGTGGAGGGGTATGTATACACACACAACTCACAGAGTAACGGGTACACGTGGAGGGGTATGTATACACACACAGCTCACAGAGTAACGGGTACACGTGGAGGGGTATGTATACACACACACAACTCACAGAGTAACAGGTACACATGGAGGGGTATGTATACACACACAACTAACAGAGTAACAGGTACACGTGGAGGGGTATGTATACACACACACAACTAACAGAGTAACGGGTACACGTGGAGGGGTATGTATACACACACACACAACTCACAGAGTAACAGGTACATGTGGAGGGGTATGTATACACACACACAACTAACAGAGTAATGGGTACATGTGGAGGGGTATGTATACACACACACAACTAACAGAGTAACAGGTACACGTGGAGGGGTATGTATACACACACACACAACTAACAGAGTAACAGGTACACGTGGAGGGGTATGTATACACACACACACAACTAACAGAGTAACAGGTACACCTGTAGGGGTATGTATACACACACACAACTAACAGAGTAACGGGTACATGTGGAGGGGTATGTATACACACACACACAACTAACAGAGTAACAGGTACACGTGGAGGGGTATGTATACACACACACACACAACTAACAGAGTAACAGGTACACATGGAGGGGTATGTATACACACACACACAACTAACAGAGTAACAGGTACACGTGGAGGGGTATGTATACACACACACACAACTAGCAGAGTAACAGGTACACATGGAGGGGTATGTATACACACACACACAACTAACAGAGTAACGGGTACACATGGAGGGGTATGTATACACACACACACAACTAACAGAGTAACGGGTACACATGGAGGGGTATGTATACACACACACACACAACTAACAGAGTAACAGGTACACATGGAGGGGTATGTATACACACACACAACTCACAGAGTAACAGGTGCACGTGGAGGGGTATGTATACACACACACAACTAACAGAGTAACAGGTACACATGGAGGGGTATGTATACACACACACACAACTAACAGAGTAACAGGTACACGTGGACGGGTATGTATACACACACAACTAACAGAGTAACAGGTACACATGGAGGGGTATGTATACACACACAACTAACAGAGTAACGGGTACACATGGAGGGGTATGTATGCACACACACACAACTAACAGAGTAACAGGTACACATGGAGGGGTATGTATACACACACACACAACTAACAGAGTAACAGGTACACATGGAGGCGTATGTATACACACACACACACACAACTCACAGAGTAACGGGTACACGTGGAGGGGTATGTATACACACACACACAACTCACAGAGTAACAGGTACACGTGGAGGGGTATGTATACACACACACACAACTAACAGAGTAAAAGGTACACATGGAGGGGTATGTTTGCACACACACACAACTAACAGAGTAACGGGTACACGTGGAGGGGTATGTATACACAAACACACAACTAACAGAGTAACGGGTACACGTGGAGGGGTATGTATACACACACAACTAACAGAGTAACATGTACACATGGAGGGGTATGTATACACACACACACAACTAACAGAGTAACGGGTACATGTGGAAGGGTATGTATACACACACAACTCAAAGAGTAATGGGTACATGTGGAGGGGTATGTATACACACACACAACTCACAGAGTAACGGGTACATGTGGAAGGATATGTATACACACACACAACTCACAGAGTAACGGGTACATGTGGAGGGGTATGTATACACACACACAACTCAGAGTAACGGGTACATGTGGAGGGGTATGTATACACACACACAACTCACAGAGTAACGGGTACATGTGGAAGGGTATGTATACACACACACAACTCACAGAGTAACGGGTACATGTGGAGGGGTATGTATACACACACACAACTCAGAGTAACGGGTACATGTGGAGGGGTATGTATACACACACACAACTCAGAGTAACGGGTACATGTGGAGGGGTATGTATACACACACAACTAACAGAGTAACGGGTACATGTGGACGGGTATGTATACACACACAACTCACAGAGTAACGGGTACATGTGGAAGGGTATGTATACACACACAACTCACAGAGTAACGGGTACATGTGGAGGGGTATGAATAAACACACAACTCAGAGTAACGGGTACATGTGGAGGGGTATGTATACACACACAACTAACAGAGTAGCGGGTACATGTGGAGGGGTATGTATACACACACAACTTAGAGTAACGGGTACATGTGGAGGGGTATGTATACACACACAACTAACAGAGGAACAGGTACATGCGGAAGGGTATGTATACACACACACAACCCACAGAGTAACGGGTACATGTGGAGGGGTAACGGGTACATGTGGAATGGTATGTATACACACACACAACTCACAGAGTAACGGGTACACGTGGAGGGGTATGTATACACACACAACTCAGAGTAACGGGTACATGTGGAGGGGTATGTATACACACACAACTAACAGAGTAACGGGTTCATGTGGAAGGGTATGTATACACACACAACTAACAGAGTAACGGGTTCATGTGGAAGGGTATGTATACACACACAACTCACAGAGTAACGGGTACATGTGGAAGGGTATGTATACACACACAACTCACAGAGTAACGGGTACATGTGGAGGGGTATGTATACACACACAACTCAGATTAACGGGTACATGTGGAGGGGTATGTATACACACACAACTAACAGAGTAACGGGTACATGTGGATGGGTATGTATACACACACAACTCAGAGTAACGGGTACATGTGGAGGGGTATGTATACACACACAACTAACAGAGTAGCGGGTACATGTGGAGGGGTATGTATACACACACAACTCAGAGTAACGGGTACATGTGGAGGGGTATGTATACACACACAGCTGACAGAGTAACAGGTACATGTGGAAGGGTACGTATACACACACACAACTCACAGAGTAACGGGTACACGTGGAAGGGTATGTATACACACACACACACACAACTCACAGAGTAACGGGTACACGTGGAGGGGTATGCATACACACACAACTCACAGAGTAACGGGTACACGTGGAAGGGTATGTATACACACACACAACTAACAGAGTAACGGGTACATGTGGAAGGGTATGTATACACACACACAACTCACAGAGTAACGGGTACATGTGGAGGGGTAACGGGTACATGTGGAATGGTATGTATACACACACACAACTCACAGAGTAACGGTAAATGTGGAGGGGTATGTATACACACACACAACTCAGAGTAACGGGTACATGTGGAGGGGTATGTATACACACACACAACTCAGAGTAACGGGTACATGTGGAGGGGTATGTATACACACACAACTAACAGAGTAACGGGTACATGTGGAAGGGTATACACACACAACTAACAGAGTAACGGGTACACGTGGAGGGGTATGTATACACACACAACTCACAGAGGAACGGGTACATGTGGAGGGGTATGTATACACACACAACTCACAGAGTAACGGGTACATGTGGAGGGGTATGTATACACAAACACACAACTAACAGAGTAACGGGTACACGTGGAGGGGTATGTATACACACACAACTAACAGAGTAACGGGTACATGTGGAAGGGTATACACACACAACTAACAGAGTAACGGGTACACGTGGAGGGGTATGTATACACAAACACACAACTAACAGAGTAACGGGTACACGTGGAGGGGTATGTATACACACACAACTAACAGAGTAACATGTACACATGGAGGGGTATGTATACACACACACACAACTAACAGAGTAACGGGTACATGTGGAAGGGTATGTATACACACACAACTCTAAGAGTAATGGGTACATGTGGAGGGGTATGTATACACACACACAACTCACAGAGTAACGGGTACATGTGGAAGGGTATGTATACACACACACAACTCACAGAGTAACGGGTACATGTGGAGGGGTATGTATACACACACACAACTCAGAGTAACGGGTACATGTGGAGGGGTATGTATACACACACACAACTCACAGAGTAACGGGTACATGTGGAAGGGTATGTATACACACACACAACTCACAGAGTAACGGGTACATGTGGAGGGGTATGTATACACACACACAACTCAGAGTAACGGGTACATGTGGAGGGGTATGTATACACACACACAACTCAGAGTAACGGGTACATGTGGAGGGGTATGTATACACACACAACTAACAGAGTAACGGGTACATGTGGACGGGTATGTATACACACAACTCACAGAGTAACGGGTACATGTGGAAGGGTATGTATACACACACAACTCACAGAGTAACGGGTACATGTGGAGGGGTATGTATAAACACACAACTCAGAGTAACGGGTACATGTGGAGGGGTATGTATACACACACAACTAACAGAGTAGCGGGTACATGTGGAGGGGTATGTATACACACACAACTTGGAGTAACGGGTACATGTGGAGGGGTATGTATACACACACAACTAACGGAGGAACAGGTACATGCGGAAGGGTATGTATACACACACACACAACCCACAGAGTAACGGGTACATGTGGAGGGGTAACGGGTACATGTGGAATGGTATGTATACACACACACAACTCACAGAGCAACGGGTACACGTGGAGGGGTATGTATACACACACAACTCAGAGTAACGGGTACATGTGGAGGGGTATGTATACACACACAACTAACAGAGTAACGGGTTCATGTGGAAGGGTATGTATACACACACAACTCACAGAGTAACGGGTACATGTGGAGGGGTATGTATACACACACAACTCAGATTAACGGGTACATGTGGAGGGGTATGTATACACACACAACTAACAGAGTAACGGGTACATGTGGATGGGTATGTATACACACACAACTCAGAGTAACGGGTACATGTGGAGGGGTATGTATACACACACAACTAACAGAGTAGCGGGTACATGTGGAGGGGTATGTATACACACACAACTCAGAGTAACGGGTACATGTGGAGGGGTATGTATACACACACAGCTGACAGAGTAACAGGTACATGTGGAAGGGTATGTATACACACACACAACTCACAGAGTAACGGGTACACGTGGAAGGGTATGTATACACACACACACACACACAACTCACAGAGTAACGGGTACACGTGGAGGGGTATGCATACACACACAACTCACAGAGTAACGGGTACACGTGGAAGGGTATGTATACACACACACAACTAACAGAGTAACGGGTACATGTGGAAGGGTATGTATACACACACACAACTCACAGAGTAACGGGTACATGTGGAGGGGTATGTATACACACACAACTCATAGAGTAACGGGTACACGTGGAGGGGTATGTATACACACACAACTCACAGAGTAACGGGTACATGTGGAGGGGTATGTATACACACACAACTAACAGAGTAACAGGTACACATGGAGGGGTAGGTATACACACACAACTAACAGAGTAACGTGTACATGTGGAGGGGTATGTATACACACACAACTCACAGAGTAATGGGTACATGTGGAGGGGTATGTATACACACACAACTAACAGAGTAACGGGTACATGTGGAAGGGTATGTATACACACACACAACTAACAGAGTAACGGGTACACGTGGAGGGGTATGTATACACACACACACAACTCACAGAGTAACAGGTACATGTGGAGGGGTATGTATACACACACACAACTAACAGAGTAATGGGTACATGTGGAGGGGTATGTATACACACACACAACTAACAGAGTAACAGGTACACGTGGAGGGGTATGTATACACACACACACAACTAACAGAGTAACAGGTACACGTGGAGGGGTATGTATACACACACACACAACTAACAGAGTAACAGGTACACCTGTAGGGGTATGTATACACACACACAACTAACAGAGTAACGGGTACATGTGGAGGGGTATGTATACACACACACACAACTAACAGAGTAACAGGTACACGTGGAGGGGTATGTATACACACACACACACAACTAACAGAGTAACAGGTACACATGGAGGGGTATGTATACACACACACACAACTAACAGAGTAACAGGTACACGTGGAGGGGTATGTATACACACACACACAACTAACAGAGTAACAGGTACACATGGAGGGGTATGTATACACACACACAACTAACAGAGTAACGGGTACACATGGAGGGGTATGTATACACACACACACAACTAACAGAGTAACAGGTACACATGGAGGGGTATGTATACACACACACACACAACTAACAGAGTAACGGGTACATGTGGAGGGGTATGTATACACACACAACTCACAGAGTAACGGTACATGTGGAAGGGTATGTATACACACACAACTCACTCAACTCACAGAGTAACGGGTACAAGTGGAGGGGTATGTATACACACACAACTAACAGAGTAACGGGTACATGTGGAGGAGAATGTATACACACACAACTCACAGAGTAACAGGTACATGTGGAAGGGTATGTATACACACACACAACTCACAGAGTAACGGGTACATGTGGAGGGGTATGTATACACACACACAACTAACAGAGTAACGGGTACACGTGGAAGGGTATGTATACACACAACTCACAGAGTAACGGGTACACGTGGAGGGGTATGTATACACACACAACTCACAGAGTAACGGGTACACGTGGAGGGGTATGTATACACACACAACTCACAGAGTAACGGGTACACGTGGAGGGGTATGTATACACACACAGCTCACAGAGTAACGGGTACACGTGGAGGGGTATGTATACACACACAACTCACAGAGTAACAGGTACACATGGAGGGGTATGTATACACACACAACTAACAGAGTAACAGGTACACGTGGAGGGGTATGTATACACACACACAACTAACAGAGTAACGGGTACACGTGGAGGGGTATGTATACACACACACACAACTCACAGAGTAACAGGTACATGTGGAGGGGTATGTATACACACACACAACTAACAGAGTAATGGGTACATGTGGAGGGGTATGTATACACACACACAACTAACAGAGTAACAGGTACACGTGGAGGGGTATGTATACACACACACACAACTAACAGAGTAACAGGTACACGTGGAGGGGTATGTATACACACACACACAACTAACAGAGTAACAGGTACACCTGTAGGGGTATGTATACACACACACAACTAACAGAGTAACGGGTACATGTGGAGGGGTATGTATACACACACACACAACTAACAGAGTAACAGGTACACGTGGAGGGGTATGTATACACACACACACACAACTAACAGAGTAACAGGTACACATGGAGGGGTATGTATACACACACACACAACTAACAGAGTAACAGGTACACGTGGAGGGGTATGTATACACACACACACAACTAGCAGAGTAACAGGTACACATGGAGGGGTATGTATACACACACACACAACTAACAGAGTAACGGGTACACATGGAGGGGTATGTATACACACACACACAACTAACAGAGTAACAGGTACACATGGAGGGGTATGTATACACACACACACACAACTAACAGAGTAACAGGTACACATGGAGGGGTATGTATACACACACACAACTCACAGAGTAACAGGTGCACGTGGAGGGGTATGTATACACACACACAACTAACAGAGTAACAGGTACACATGGAGGGGTATGTATACACACACACACAACTAACAGAGTAACAGGTACACGTGGACGGGTATGTATACACACACAACTAACAGAGTAACAGGTACACATGGAGGGGTATGTATACACACACAACTAACAGAGTAACGGGTACACATGGAGGGGTATGTATGCACACACACACAACTAACAGAGTAACAGGTACACATGGAGGGGTATGTATACACACACACACAACTAACAGAGTAACAGGTACACATGGAGGCGTATGTATACACACACACACACAACTCACAGAGTAACGGGTACACGTGGAGGGGTATGTATACACACACACACAACTCACAGAGTAACAGGTACACGTGGAGGGGTATGTTTGCACACACACACAACTAACAGAGTAACGGGTACACGTGGAGGGGTATGTATACACAAACACACAACTAACAGAGTAACGGGTACACGTGGAGGGGTATGTATACACACACAACTAACAGAGTAACATGTACACATGGAGGGGTATGTATACACACACACACAACTAACAGAGTAACGGGTACATGTGGAAGGGTATGTATACACACACAACTCAAAGAGTAATGGGTACATGTGGAGGGGTATGTATACACACACACAACTCACAGAGTAACGGGTACATGTGGAAGGGTATGTATACACACACACAACTCACAGAGTAACGGGTACATGTGGAGGGGTATGTATACACACACACAACTCAGAGTAACGGGTACATGTGGAGGGGTATGTATACACACACACAACTCACAGAGTAACGGGTACATGTGGAAGGGTATGTATACACACACACAACTCACAGAGTAACGGGTACATGTGGAGGGGTATGTATACACACACACAACTCAGAGTAACGGGTACATGTGGAGGGGTATGTATACACACACACAACTCAGAGTAACGGGTACATGTGGAGGGGTATGTATACACACACAACTAACAGAGTAACGGGTACATGTGGACGGGTATGTATACACACACAACTCACAGAGTAACGGGTACATGTGGAGGGGTATGAATAAACACACAACTCAGAGTAACGGGTACATGTGGAGGGGTATGTATACACACACAACTAACAGAGTAGCGGGTACATGTGGAGGGGTATGTATACACACACAACTTAGAGTAACGGGTACATGTGGAGGGGTATGTATACACACACAACTAACAGAGGAACAGGTACATGCGGAAGGGTATGTATACACACACACAACCCACAGAGTAACGGGTACATGTGGAGGGGTAACGGGTACATGTGGAATGGTATGTATACACACACACAACTCACAGAGTAACGGGTACACGTGGAGGGGTATGTATACACACACAACTCAGAGTAACGGGTACATGTGGAGGGGTATGTATACACACACAACTAACAGAGTAACGGGTTCATGTGGAAGGGTATGTATACACACACAACTCACAGAGTAACGGGTACATGTGGAAGGGTATGTATACACACACAACTCACAGAGTAACGGGTACATGTGGAGGGGTATGTATACACACACAACTCAGATTAACGGGTACATGTGGAGGGGTATGTATACACACACAACTAACAGAGTAACGGGTACATGTGGATGGGTATGTATACACACACAACTCAGAGTAACGGGTACATGTGGAGGGGTATGTATACACACACAACTAACAGAGTAGCGGGTACATGTGGAGGGGTATGTATACACACACAACTCAGAGTAACGGGTACATGTGGAGGGGTATGTATACACACACAGCTGACAGAGTAACAGGTACATGTGGAAGGGTATGTATACACACACACAACTCACAGAGTAACGGGTACACGTGGAAGGGTATGTATACACACACACACACACACACAACTCACAGAGTAACGGGTACACGTGGAGGGGTATGCATACACACACAACTCACAGAGTAACGGGTACACGTGGAAGGGTATGTATACACACACACAACTAACAGAGTAACGGGTACATGTGGAAGGGTATGTATACACACACACAACTCACAGAGTAACGGGTACATGTGGAGGGGTAACGGGTACATGTGGAATGGTATGTATACACACACACAACTCACAGAGTAACGGTAAATGTGGAGGGGTATGTATACACACACACAACTCAGAGTAACGGGTACATGTGGAGGGGTATGTATACACACACACAACTCAGAGTAACGGGTACATGTGGAGGGGTATGTATACACACACAACTAACAGAGTAACGGGTACATGTGGAAGGGTATACACACACAACTAACAGAGTAACGGGTACACGTGGAGGGGTATGTATACACACACAACTCACAGAGGAACGGGTACATGTGGAGGGGTATGTATACACACACAACTCACAGAGTAACGGGTACATGTGGAGGGGTATGTATACACAAACACACAACTAACAGAGTAACGGGTACATGTGGAAGGGTATACACACACAACTAACAGAGTAACGGGTACACGTGGAGGGGTATGTATACACAAACACACAACTAACAGAGTAACGGGTACACGTGGAGGGGTATGTATACACACACAACTAACAGAGTAACATGTACACATGGAGGGGTATGTATACACACACACACAACTAACAGAGTAACGGGTACATGTGGAAGGGTATGTATACACACACAACTCAAAGAGTAATGGGTACATGTGGAGGGGTATGTATACACACACACAACTCACAGAGTAACGGGTACATGTGGAAGGGTATGTATACACACACACAACTCACAGAGTAACGGGTACATGTGGAGGGGTATGTATACACACACACAACTCAGAGTAACGGGTACATGTGGAGGGGTATGTATACACACACACAACTCACAGAGTAACGGGTACATGTGGAAGGGTATGTATACACACACACAACTCACAGAGTAACGGGTACATGTGGAGGGGTATGTATACACACACACAACTCAGAGTAACGGGTACATGTGGAGGGGTATGTATACACACACACAACTCAGAGTAACGGGTACATGTGGAGGGGTATGTATACACACACAACTAACAGAGTAACGGGTACATGTGGACGGGTATGTATACACACACAACTCACAGAGTAACGGGTACATGTGGAAGGGTATGTATACACACACAACTCACAGAGTAACGGGTACATGTGGAGGGGTATGTATAAACACACAACTCAGAGTAACGGGTACATGTGGAGGGGTATGTATACACACACAACTAACAGAGTAGCGGGTACATGTGGAGGGGTATGTATACACACACAACTTAGAGTAACGGGTACATGTGGAGGGGTATGTATACACACACAACTAACAGAGGAACAGGTACATGCGGAAGGGTATGTATACACACACACACAACCCACAGAGTAACGGGTACATGTGGAGGGGTAACGGGTACATGTGGAATGGTATGTATACACACACACAACTCACAGAGCAACGGGTACACGTGGAGGGGTATGTATACACACACAACTCAGAGTAACGGGTACATGTGGAGGGGTATGTATACACACACAACTAACAGAGTAACGGGTTCATGTGGAAGGGTATGTATACACACACAACTCACAGAGTAACGGGTACATGTGGAGGGGTATGTATACACACACAACTCAGAGTAACGGGTACATGTGGAGGGGTATGTATACACACACAACTAACAGAGTAGCGGGTACATGTGGAGGGGTATGTATACACACACAACTCAGAGTAACGGGTACATGTGGAGGGGTATGTATACACACACAGCTGACAGAGTAACAGGTACATGTGGAAGGGTATGTATACACACACACAACTCACAGAGTAACGGGTACACGTGGAAGGGTATGTATACACACACACACACACACACACAACTCACAGAGTAACGGGTACACGTGGAGGGGTATGCATACACACACAACTCACAGAGTAACGGGTACACGTGGAAGGGTATGTATACACACACACAACTAACAGAGTAACGGGTACATGTGGAAGGGTATGTATACACACACACAACTCACAGAGTAACGGGTACATGTGGAGGGGTAACGGGTACATGTGGAATGGTATGTATACACACACACAACTCACAGAGTAACGGTAAATGTGGAGGGGTATGTATACACACACACAACTCAGAGTAACGGGTACATGTGGAGGGGTATGTATACACACACACAACTCAGAGTAACGGGTACATGTGGAGGGGTATGTATACACACACAACTAACAGAGTAACGGGTACATGTGGAAGGGTATACACACACAACTAACAGAGTAACGGGTACACGTGGAGGGGTATGTATACACACACAACTCACAGAGGAACGGGTACATGTGGAGGGGTATGTATACACACACAACTCACAGAGTAACGGGTACATGTGGAGGGGTATGTATACACACACAACTCATAGAGTAACGGGTACACGTGGAGGGGTATGTATACACACACAACTCACAGAGTAACGGGTACATGTGGAGGGGTATGTATACACACACAACTAACAGAGTAACAGGTACACATGGAGGGGTAGGTATACACACACAACTAACAGAGTAACGTGTACATGTGGAGGGGTATGTATACACACACAACTCACAGAGTAATGGGTACATGTGGAGGGGTATGTATACACACACAACTAACAGAGTAACGGGTACATGTGGAAGGGTATGTATACACACACACAACTCACAGAGTAACGGGTACATGTGGAGGGGTATGTATACACACACACAACTAACAGAGTAACAGGTACACATGGATGGGTATGTATACACACACACACAACTAACAGAGTAACAGGTACACGTGGACGGGTATGTATACACACACAACTAACAGAGTAACAGGTACACATGGAGGGGTATGTATACACACACACAACTCACAGAGTAACGGGTACATGTGGAGGGGTATGTATACACACACACAACTAACAGAGTAACAGGTACACATGGATGGGTATGTATACACACACACACAACTCACAGAGTAACGGGTACATGTGGAAGGGTATGTATACACACACACAACTCACAGAGTAACGGGTACATGTGGAGGGGTATGTATACACACACACAACTCAGAGTAACGGGTACATGTGGAGGGGTATGTATACACACACACAACTCAGAGTAACGGGTACATGTGGAGGGGTATGTATACACACACACAACTAACAGAGTAACAGGTACACATGGATGGGTATGTATACACACACACACAACTAACAGAGTAACAGGTACACGTGGACGGGTATGTATACACACACAACTAACAGAGTAACAGGTACACATGGAGGGGTATGTATACACACACAACTAACAGAGTAACGGGTACACATGGAGGGGTATGTATGCACACACACACAACTAACAGAGTAACAGGTACACATGGAGGGGTATGTATACACACACACACACAACTAACAGAGTAACAGGTACACATGGAGGCGTATGTATACACACACACACACAACTCACAGAGTAACGGGTACACGTGGAGGGGTATGTATACACACACACACAACTCACAGAGTAACAGGTACACGTGGAGGGGTATGTATACACACACACACAACTAACAGAGTAAAAGGTACACATGGAGGGGTATGTTTGCACACACACACAACTAACAGAGTAACGGGTACACGTGGAGGGGTATGTATACACACACACACAACTAACAGAGTAACGGGTACATGTGGAAGGGTATGTATACACACACAACTCAAAGAGTAATGGGTACATGTGGAGGGGTATGTATACACACACACAACTCACAGAGTAACGGGTACATGTGGAAGGGTATGTATACACACACACAACTCACAGAGTAACGGGTACATGTGGAGGGGTATGTATACACACACACAAGTCAGAGTAACGGGTACATGTGGAGGGGTATGTATACACACACACACAACTCACAGAGTAACGGGTACATGTGGAAGGGTATGTATACACACACACAACTCACAGAGTAACGGGTACATGTGGAGGGGTATGTATACACACACACAACTCAGAGTAACGGGTACATGTGGAGGGGTATGTATACACACACAACTAACAGAGTAACGGGTACACATGGAGGGGTATGTATGCACACACACACAACTAACAGAGTAACAGGTACACATGGAGGGGTATGTATACACACACACACACAACTAACAGAGTAACAGGTACACATGGAGGCGTATGTATACACACACACACACAACTCACAGAGTAACGGGTACACGTGGAGGGGTATGTATACACACACACACAACTCACAGAGTAACAGGTACACGTGGAGGGGTATGTATACACACACACACAACTAACAGAGTAAAAGGTACACATGGAGGGGTATGTTTGCACACACACACAACTAACAGAGTAACGGGTACACGTGGAGGGGTATGTATACACAAACACACAACTAACAGAGTAACGGGTACACGTGGAGGGGTATGTATACACACACAACTAACAGAGTAACATGTACACATGGAGGGGTATGTATACACACACACACAACTAACAGAGTAACGGGTACATGTGGAAGGGTATGTATACACACACAACTCAAAGAGTAATGGGTACATGTGGAGGGGTATGTATACACACACACAACTCACAGAGTAACGGGTACATGTGGAAGGGTATGTATACACACACACAACTCACAGAGTAACGGGTACATGTGGAGGGGTATGTATACACACACACAAGTCAGAGTAACGGGTACATGTGGAGGGGTATGTATACACACACACACAACTCACAGAGTAACGGGTACATGTGGAAGGGTATGTATACACACACACAACTCACAGAGTAACGGGTACATGTGGAGGTGTATGTATACACACACACAACTCAGAGTAACGGGTACATGTGGAGGGGTATGTATACACACACACAACTCAGAGTAACGGGTACATGTGGAGGGGTATGTATACACACACAACTAACAGAGTAACGGGTACATGTGGACGGGTATGTATACACACACAACTCACAGAGTAACGGGTACATGTGGAAGGGTATGTATACACACACAACTCACAGAGTAACGGCTACATGTGGAGGGGTATGTATAAACACACAACTCAGAGTAACGGGTACATGTGGAGGGGTATGTATACACACACAACTAACAGAGTAGCGGGTACATGTGGAGGGGTATGTATACACACACAACTTAGAGTAACGGGTACATGTGGAGGGGTATGTATACACACACAACTAACAGAGGAACAGGTACATGCGGAAGGGTATGTATACACACACACAACCCACAGAGTAACGGGTACATGTGGAGGGGTAACGGGTACATGTGGAATGGTATGTATACACACACACAACTCACAGAGTAACGGGCACACGTGGAGGGGTATGTATACACACACAACTCAGAGTAACGGGTACATGTGGAGGGGTATGTATACACACACAACTAACAGAGTAACGGGTTCATGTGGAAGGGTATGTATACACACACAACTCACAGAGTAACGGGTACATGTGGAAGGGTATGTATACACACACAACTCACAGAGTAACGGGTACATGTGGAGGGGTATGTATACACACACAACTCAGATTAACGGGTACATGTGGAGGGGTATGTATACACACACAACTAACAGAGTAACGGGTACATGTGGATGGGTATGTATACACACACAACTCACAGAGTAACGGGTACATGTGGAGGGGTATGTATACACACACACAACTCAGAGTAACGGGTACATGTGGAGGGGTATGTATACACACACACAACTCACAGAGTAACGGGTACACGTGGAAGGGTATGTATACACACACACACACAACTCACAGAGTAACGGGTACACGTGGAAGGGTATGTATACACACACACAACTAACAGAGTAACGGGTACATGTGGAAGGGTATGTATACACACACACAACTCACAGAGTAACGGGTACATGTGGAGGGGTAACGGGTACATGTGGAATGGTATGTATACACACACACAACTCACAGAGTAACGGTAAATGTGGAGGGGTATGTATACACACACACAACTCAGAGTAACGGGTACATGTGGAGGGGTATGTATACACACACACAACTCAGAGTAACGGGTACATGTGGAGGGGTATGTATACACACACAACTAACAGAGTAACGGGTACATGTGGAAGGGTATACACACACAACTAACAGAGTAACGGGTACACGTGGAGGGGTATGTATACACACACAACTCACAGAGGAACGGGTACATGTGGAGGGGTATGTATACACACACAACTCACAGAGTAACGGGTACATGTGGAGGGGTATGTATACACAAACACACAACTAACAGAGTAACGGGTACACGTGGAGGGGTATGTATACACACACAACTAACAGAGTAACATGTACACATGGAGGGGTATGTATACACACACACACAACTAACAGAGTAACGGGTACATGTGGAAGGGTATGTATACACACACAACTCAAAGAGTAATGGGTACATGTGGAGGGGTATGTATACACACACACAACTCACAGAGTAACGGGTACATGTGGAAGGGTATGTATACACACACACAACTCACAGAGTAACGGGTACATGTGGAGGGGTATGTATACACACACACAACTCAGAGTACCGGGTACATGTGGAGGGGTATGTATACACACACACACAACTCACAGAGTAACGGGTACATGTGGAAGGGTATGTATACACACACACAACTCACAGAGTAACGGGTACATGTGGAGGGGTATGTATACACACACACAACTCAGAGTAACGGGTACATGTGGAGGGGTATGTATACACACACACAACTCAGAGTAACGGGTACATGTGGAGGGGTATGTATACACACACAACTAACAGAGTAACGGGTACATGTGGACGGGTATGTATACACACACAACTCACAGAGTAACGGGTACATGTGGAAGGGTATGTATACACACACAACTCACAGAGTAACGGGTACATGTGGAGGGGTATGTATAAACACACAACTCAGAGTAACGGGTACATGTGGAGGGGTATGTATACACACACAACTAACAGAGTAGCGGGTACATGTGGAGGGGTATGTATACACACACAACTTAGAGTAACGGGTACATGTGGAGGGGTATGTATACACACACAACTAACAGAGTAACAGGTACATGCGGAAGGGTATGTATACACACACACAACCCACAGAGTAACGGGTACATGTGGAGGGGTAACGGGTACATGTGGAATGGTATGTATACACACACACAACTCACAGAGTAACGGGTACACGTGGAGGGGTATGTATACACACACAACTCAGAGTAACGGGTACATGTGGAGGGGTATGTATACACACACACAACTCAGAGTAACGGGTACATGTGGAGGGGTATGTATACACACACACAACTCACAGAGTAACGGGTACATGTGGAAGGGTATGTATACACACACACAACTCACAGAGTAACGGGTACATGTGGAGGGGTATGTATACACACACACAACTCAGAGTAACATGTACATGTGGAGGGGTATGTATACACACACACGACTCAGAGTAACGGGTACATGTGGAGGGGTATGTATACACACACAACTAACAGAGTAACGGGTACATGTGGACGGGTATGTATACACACACAACTCACAGAGTAACGGGTACATGTGGAAGGGTATGTATACACACACAACTCACAGAGTAACGGGTACATGTGGAGGGGTATGTATAAACACACAACTCAGAGTAACGGGTACATGTGGAGGGGTATGTATACACACACAACTAACAGAGTAGCGGGTACATGTGGAGGGGTATGTATACACACACAACTTAGAGTAACGGGTACATGTGGAGGGGTATGTATACACACACAACTAACAGAGTAACAGGTACATGCGGAAGGGTATGTATACACACACACAACCCACAGAGTAACGGGTACATGTGGAGGGGTAACGGGTACATGTGGAATGGTATGTATACACACACACAACTCACAGAGTAACGGGTACACGTGGAGGGGTATGTATACACACACAACTCAGAGTAACGGGTACATGTGGAGGGGTATGTATACACACACAACTAACAGAGTAACGGGTACATGTGGAAGGGTATGTATACACACACAACTCACAGAGTAACGGGTACATGTGGAGGGGTATGTATACACACACAACTCAGATTAACGGGTACATGTGGAGGGGTATGTATACACACACAACTAACAGAGTAACGGGTACATGTGGATGGGTATGTATACACACACAACTCAGAGTAACGGGTACATGTGGAGGGGTATGTATACACACACAACTAACAGAGTAGCGGGTACATGTGGAGGGGTATGTATACACACACAACTCAGATTAACGGGTACATGTGGAGGGGTATGTATACACACACAGCTGACAGAGTAACAGGTACATGTGGAAGGGTATGTATACACACACACAACTCACAGAGTAACGGGTACACGTGGAAGGGTATGTATACACACACACACACACACACAACTCACAGAGTAACGGGTACACGTGGAGGGGTATGCATACACACACAACTCACAGAGTAACGGGTACACGTGGAAGGGTATGTATACACACACACAACTAACAGAGTAACGGGTACATGTGGAAGGGTATGTATACACACACACAACTCACAGAGTAACGGGTACATGTGGAGGGGTAACGGGTACATGTGGAATGGTATGTATACACACACACAACTCACAGAGTAACGGTAAATGTGGAGGGGTATGTATACACACACACAACTCAGAGTAACGGGTACATGTGGAGGGGTATGTATACACACACACAACTCAGAGTAACGGGTACATGTGGAGGGGTATGTATACACACACAACTAACAGAGTAACGGGTACATGTGGAAGGGTATACACACACAACTAACAGAGTAACGGGTACACGTGGAGGGGTATGTATACACACACAACTCACAGAGGAACGGGTACATGTGGAGGGGTATGTATACACACACAACTCACAGAGTAACGGGTACATGTGGAGGGGTATGTATACACACACAACTCATAGAGTAACGGGTACACGTGGAGGGGTATGTATACACACACAACTCACAGAGTAACGGGTACATGTGGAGGGGTATGTATACACACACAACTAACAGAGTAACAGGTACACATGGAGGGGTAGGTATACACACACAACTAACAGAGTAACGTGTACATGTGGAGGGGTATGTATACACACACAACTCACAGAGTAATGGGTACATGTGGAGGGGTATGTATACACACACAACTAACAGAGTAACGGGTACATGTGGAAGGGTATGTATACACACACACAACTCACAGAGTAACGGGTACATGTGGAGGGGTATGTATACACACACACAACTAACAGAGTAACAGGTACACATGGAGGGGTAGGTATACACACACACACAACTAACAGAGTAACAGGTACACATGGAGGGGTATGTATACACACACACAACTAACAGAGTAACGGGTACATGTGGAGGGGTATGTATACACACACACAACTAACAGAGTAACAGGTACACGTGGAGGGGTATGTATACACACACACAACTAACAGAGTAACAGGTACACGTGGAGGGGTATGTATACACACACACACAACTAACAGAGTAACAGGTACACATGGAGGGGTATGTATACACACACACACAACTAACAGAGTAACAGGTACACATGGAGGCGTATGTATACACACACACAACTAACAGAGTAACAGGTACACATGGAGGGGTATGTTTGCAGAAACACACAACTAACAGAGTAACGGGTACATGTGAAGGGGTATGTATACACACACACAACTAACAGAGTAACGGGTACATGTGGAAGGGTATGTATACACACACACAACTCACAGAGTAACAGGTACACATGGAGGGGTATGTTTGCAGAAACACACAACTAACAGAGTAACGGGTACATGTGAAGGGGTATGTATACACACACACAACTAACAGAGTAACGGGTACATGTGGAAGGGTATGTATACACACACACAACTCACAGAGTAACAGGTACACGTGGAAGGGTATGTATATACACACACAACTCACAGAGTAACGGGTACACGTGGAGGGGTATGTATACACACACAACTCACAGAGTAACGGGTACACATGGAGGGGTATGTATACACACACACAACTCACAGAGTAACGGGTACACGTGGAGGGGTATGTATACACACACAACTCACAGAGTAACGGGTACACGTGGAAGGGTATGTATACACACACAACTAATAGAGTAACGGGTACACATGGAGGGGTATGTATACACACACAACTCACAGAGTAACGGGTACATGTGGAAGGGTATGTATACACACACAACTCACAGAGTAACGGGTACATGTGGAGGGGTAACGGGTACATGTGGAAGGGTATGTATACACACACACAACTCACAGAGTAACGGTACATGTGGAGGGGTATGTATACACACACACACAACTCAGAGTAACGGGTACATGTGGAGGGGTATGTATACACACACAACTAACTGAGTAAAGGGTACATGTGGACGGGTATGTATACACACACAACTAACAGAGTAACAGGTACACGTGGAGGGGTATGTATACACACAAACACAACTAACAGAGTAACAGGTACACGTGGAGGGGTATGTATACACACAAACACAACTAACAGAGTAACAGGTACACGTGTAGGGGTATGTATACACACACACAACTAACAGAGTAACGGGTACATGTGGAGGGGTATGTATACACACACACAACTAACAGAGTAACAGGTACACGTGGAGGGGTATGTATACACACACACAACTAACAGAGTAACAGGTACACGTGGAGGGGTATGTATACACACACACACAACTAACAGAGTAACAGGTACACGTGGAGGGGTATGTATACACCACACACAACTAACAGAGTAACAGGTACACGTGGAGGGGTATGTATACACACACACACACAACTAACAGAGTAACAGGTACACATGGAGGGGTATGTATACACACACACACAACTAACAGAGTAACAGGTACACATGGAGGGGTATGTATACACACACACAACACTAACAGAGTAACAGGTACACATGGTGGGGTATGTATACACACACACACACACAACTAACAGAGTAACAGGTACACATGGAGGGGTATGTATACACACACACACAACTAACAGAGTAACAGGTACACGTGGAGGGGTATGTATACACACACAACTAACAGAGTAACGGGTACACATGGAGGGGTATGTATACACACAACTAACAGAGTAACGGGTACACATGGAGGGGTATGTATACACACACACACACACAACTAACAGAGTAACAGGTAAACATGGAGGGGTATGTATACACACACACACAACTAACAGAGTAACGGGTACACTTGGAGGGGTATGTATACACACACACACAACTCACAGAGTAACAGGTACATGTGGAGGGGTATGTATACACACACACACAACTAACTGAGTAACAGGTACACATGGAGGGGTATGTTTGCACAAACACACAACTAACAGAGTAACGGGTAAATGTGAAGGGGTATGTATACACACACACAACTAACAGAGTAACGGGTACATGTGGAAGGGTATGTATACACACACACAACTCACAGAGTAACGGGTACACGTGGAAGGGTATGTATACACACACACACACACACACACAACTCACAGAGTAACGGGTACACGTGGAGGGGTATGTATACACACACACAACTCACAGAGTAACGGGTACACGTGGAGGGCTATGTATACACACACAACTCACAGAGTAACGGGTACACATGGAGGGGTATGTATACACACACACAACTCACAGAGTAACGGGTACACGTGGAGGCGTATGAATACACACACACAGCTCACAGAGTAACGGGTACACGTGGAAGGGTATGTATACACACACACACACACACACACAACTCACAGAGTAACGGGTACACATGGAGGGGTATGTATACACACACACACAACTAACAGAGTAACAGGTACACATGGAGGCGTATGTACACACACACACAACTCACAGAGTAACGGGTACACGTGGAGGGGTATGTATACACACACACACACACACACAACTCACAGAGTAACGGGTACACGTGGATGGGTATGTATACACACACACAACTCAGAGAGTAACGGGTACACGTGGAGGGGTATGTATACACACACAACTCACAGAGTAACGGGTACACATGGAGGGGTATGTATACACACACACACCTCACAGAGTAACGGGTACACGTGGAGGGGTATGTATACACACACAACTCACAGAGTAACGGGTACACGTGGAGGGGTATGTATACACACACAACTAATAGAGTAACGGGTACACATGGAGGGGTATGTATACACACACAACTCACAGAGTAACGGGTACATGTGGAAGGGTAACGGGTACATGTGGAAGGGTATGTATACACACACACAACTCACAGAGTAACGGGTACATGCGGAGGGGTATGTATACACACACAACTAACAGAGTAACGGGTACATGTGGACGGGTATGTATACACACACAACTCACAGAGTAACGGGTACATGTGGAAGGGTATGTATACACACACAACTCACAGAGTAACGGGTACATGTGGAGGGGTATGTATACACACACAACTCCGAGTAACGGGTACATGTGGAGGGGTATGTATACACACACAACTAACAGAGTAGCGGGTACACGTGGAGGGGTATGTATACACACACAACTCAGAGTAACGGGTACATGTGGAGGGGTATGTATACACACACACAACTAACAGAGTAACAGGTACACATGGAGGGGTATGTATACACACACACAACTAACAGAGTAACGGGTACATGTGGAGGGGTATGTATACACACACACAACTAACAGAGTAACAGGTACACGTGGAGGGGTATGTATACACACACACACAACTAACAGAGTAACAGGTACACATGGAGGGGTATGTATACACACACACAACTAACAGAGTAACAGGTACACATGGAGGGGTATGTATACACACACACACAACTAACAGAGTAACAGGTACACATGGAGGCGTATGTATACACACACACACAACTCACAGAGTAACGGGTACACGTGGAGGGGTATGTATACACACACACAACTAACAGAGTAACAGGTACACATGGAGGGGTATGTCTGCAGAAACACACAACTAACAGAGTAACGGGTACATGTGAAGGGGTATGTATACACACACACAACTAACAGAGTAACGGGTACACGTGGAAGGGTATGTATACACACACACAACTCACAGAGTAACGGGTACACGTGGAAGGGTATGTATACACACACACAACTCACAGAGTAACGGGTACACGTGGAGGGGTATGTATACACACACAACTCACAGAGTAACGGGTACACATGGAGGGGTATGTATACACACACACAACTCACAGAGTAACGGGTACACGTGGAGGGGTATGTATACACACACAACTCACAGAGTAACGGGTACACGTGGAAGGGTATGTATACACACACAACTAATAGAGTAACGGGTACACATGGAGGTGTATGTATACACACACAACTCACAGAGTAACGGGTACATGTGGAAGGGTATGTATACACACACACAACTCACAGAGTAACGGGTACATGTGGAGGGGTAACGGGTACATGTGGAAGGGTATGTATACACACACACACAACTAACAGAGTAACAGGTACACATGGAGGGGTATGTATACACACACACAACTAACAGAGTAACGGGTACATGTGGAGGGGTATGTATACACACACACAACTAACAGAGTAACAGGTACACGTGGAGGGGTATGTATACACACACACAACTAACAGAGTAACAGGTACACGTGGATGGGTATGTATACACACACACACAACTAACAGAGTAACAGGTACACATGGAGGCGTATGTATACACACACACACAACTCACAGAGTAACGGGTACACGTGGAGGGGTATGTATACACACACACAACTAACAGAGTAACAGGTACACATGGAGGGGTATGTCTGCAGAAACACACAACTAACAGAGTAACGGGTACATGTGAAGGGGTATGTATACACACACACAACTAACAGAGTAACGGGTACATGTGGAAGGGTATGTATACACACACACAACTCACAGAGTAACGGGTACACGTGGAAGGGTATGTATACACACACACAACTCACAGAGTAACGGGTACACGTGGAGGGGTATGTATACACACACAACTCACAGAGTAACGGGTACACATGGAGGGGTATGTATACACACACACAACTCACAGAGTAACGGGTACACGTGGAGGGGTATGTATACACACACAACTCACAGAGTAACGGGTACACGTGGAAGGGTATGTATACACACACAACTAATAGAGTAACGGGTACACATGGAGGTGTATGTATACACACACAACTCACAGAGTAACGGGTACATGTGGAAGGGTATGTATACACACACACAACTCGCAGAGTAACGGGTACATGTGGAGGGGTAACAGGTACATGTGGAAGGGTATGTATACACACACACAACTCACAGAGTAACGGTACATGTGGAGGGGTATGTATACACACACACACAACTCAGGAGTAACGGGTACATGTGGAGGGGTATGTATACACACACAACTAACTGAGTAAAGGGTACATGTGGACGGGTATGTATACACACACAACGCACAGAGTAACGGGTACATGTGGAGGGGTACGGGTACATGTGGAGGGGTATGTATACACACACACAACTAACAGAGTAACAGGTACACGTGGAGGGGTATGTATACACACACACACACAACTAACAGAGTAACAGGTACACGTGGAGGGGTATGTATACAACACACACACAACTAACAGAGTAACAGGTACGCGTGGAGGGGTATGTATACACACACAACTAACAGAGTAACAGGTACACGTGGAGGGGTAGTATACACACACACACAACTAACAGAAGTAACAGGTACACGTGGAGGGGTATGTATACACACACACACAACTAACAGAGTAACAGGTACACGTGGAGGGGTATGTATACACACACACACAACTAACAGAGTAACAGGTACACATGGAGGGGTATGTATACACACACACAACACTAACAGAGTAACAGGTACACATGGTGGGTATGTATACACACACACACACTACAGAGTAACGGTACACATGGAGGGGTATGTATACACACACACACACACTAACAGAGTAACAGGTACACGTGGAGGGGTATGTATACACACACAACTAACAGAGTAACGGGTACACATGGAGGGGTATGTATACACACAACTAACAGAGTAACGGGTACACTGGAGGGGTATGTATACACACACACACACACTAACAGAGTAACGGGTACACATGGAGGGTATGTATACACACACACAACTAACAGAGTAACGGGTACACGTGGAGGGGTATGTATACACACACCCACAACTCACAGAGTAACGGGTACATGTGGAGGGGTATGTATACACACACACAACTAACAGAGTAACGGGTACACATGGAGGGGTATGTTTACACAAACACACACTACAGAGTAACGGGTACATGTGGAAGGGTATGTATACACACACAACTAACAGAGTAACGGGTACACTGGAGGGTATGTATACACACACACTCACAGAGTAACGGGTACATGTGGAGGGTATGTATACACACACACAACTCACAGAGTAACGGTACATGTGGAGGGGTACGTGTACATGTGAAGGGTATGTATACACACACACACTCACAGAGTAACGGTACATGTGGAGGGGTATGTATACACACACCACACAACAGAGTAACGGGTACATGTGGAGGGTATGTATACACACACAACTCACAGAGTAACGGGTACATGTGGACGGGTATGTATACACACACAACACACAGAGTCGGGTACATGTGGAGGGTAACGGGTACATGTGGAGGGGTATGTATACACACACACAACTAACAGAGTAACGGGTACACGTGGAGGGGTATGTATACACACCACACAACTCACAGAGTAACAGGTACACGTGGAGGGGTATGTATACACACACACAACTAACAGAGTAACAGGTACACGTGGAGGGGTATGTATCACACACAACTCACAGAGTAACGGGTACATGTGGAGGGGTATGTATACACACACACACACTACAGAGTAACGGGTACACTGGAGGGGTATGTATACACACACACAAACTAACAGAGTAACGGGTACACGTGGAGGGGTATGTATACACACACACAA
>NC_034186.2:14939623-15010000 GCF_002021735.2 Oncorhynchus kisutch | reverse complement strand
ACACACACACACACAACTAACAGAGTAACGGGTTACACGTGGAGGGGTATGTATACACACACACAACTAACAGAGTAACGGGTACACGTGGAGGGGTATGTATACACACACAACTCACAGAGTAACGGGTACACGTGGAGGGGTATGTATACACACACACAACTCACAGAGAGTAACGGGTACACATGGAGGGGTATGAATACACACACACAACTCACAGAGTAACGGGTACACGTGGAAGGTATGTACACACACACACACACAACTCACAGAGTAACGGGTACACATGGAGGGGTATGTATACACACACACAACTAACAGAGTAACAGGGTACACATGGAGGGGTATGTATACACACACACACAACTCACAGAGTAACGGGTACACGTGGAGGGGTATGTATACACACACACACACACACAACTCACAGAGTAACGGGTACACGTGGAGGGTATGTATACACACACACAAATCACAGAGTAACGGGTACATGTGGAGGGGTATGTATACACACACACAACTCACAGAGTAAGGGTACACATGGAAGGGTATGTATACACAAACACACCTAACAGAGTAACGGGACACGTGGAGGGGTATGTATACACACACAACTCACAGAGAGTAACGGGTACACGTGGAGGGGTATGTATACACACACAACTCAACAGAGTAACGGGTACACGTGGAGGGGTATGTATACACACACACTCACAGAGTAACGGGTACATGTGGAGGGGTAAAAAAACGGGTACACGTGGAAGGGTATGTATACACACACACAACTCACAGAGTAACGGGTACATGTGGAGGGGTATGTATACACACACAACTAACAGAGTAACGGGTACATGTGGAGGGGTATGTATACACACACAACTCACAGAGTAACGGGTACATGTGGAGGGTATGTATACACACACACAACTCACAGAGTAACGGGTACATGTGGAGGGGTATGTATACACACACAACTCAGAGTAACGGGTACATGTGGAGGGGTATGTATACACACACAACTAACAGAGTAACGGGTACATGTGGAGGGGTATGTATACACACACAACTCACAGAGTAACGGGTACATGTGGAGGGGTATGTATACACACACACAACTAACAGAGTAACAGGTACACATGGAGGGGTATGTATACACACACACAACTAACAGAGTAACGGGTACATGTGGAGGGGTATGTATACACACACACAACTCACAGAGTAACGGGTACACGTGGAGGGGTATGTATACACACACACACAACTAACAGAGTAACGGGTACACATGGAGGGTATGTATACACACACACAACTAACAGAGTAACAGGTACACATGGAGGGGTATGTATACACACACACACAACTACAGAGTAACGGGTACCATGGAGGGGTATGTATACACACACACAACTCACAGAGTAACGGGTACACGTGGAGGGGTATGTATACACACACACAACTAACAGAGTAACAGGTACACATGGAGGGGTATGTCTGCAGAAACACACAACTAACAGAGTAACGGGTACATGTGAAGGGGTATGTATACACACACACAACTAACAGAGTAACGGGTACACGTGGAAGGGTATGTATACACACACACAACTCACAGAGTAACGGGTACACGTGGAAGGGTATGTATACACACACACAACTCACAGAGTAACGGGTACACTTGGAGGGGTATGTATACACACACAACTCACAGAGTAACGGGTACACATGGAGGGGTATGTATACACACACACAACTCACAGAGTAACGGGTACACGTGGAGGGGTATGTATACACACACAACTCACAGAGTAACGGGTACACGTGGAAGGGTATGTATACACACACAACTAATAGAGTAACGGGTACACATGGAGGTGTATGTATACACACACAACTCACAGAGTAACGGGTACATGTGGAAGGGTATGTATACACACACAACAACTCACAGAGTAACGGGTACATGTGGAGGGGTAACGGGTACATGTGAAGGGTATGTATACACACACACACACTAACAGAGTAACAGGTACACATGGAGGGGTATGTATACACACACACAACTAACAGAGTAACGGGTACATGTGGAGGGGTATGTATACACACACACAACTAACAGAGTAACAGGTACACGTGGAGGGGTATGTATACACACACACAACTAACAGAGTAACAGGTACACGTGGATGGGTATGTATACACACACACACAACTAACAGAGTAACAGGTACACATGGAGGCGTATGTATACACACACACACAACTCACAGAGTAACGGGTACACGTGGAGGGGTATGTATACACACACACAACTAACAGAGTAACAGGTACACATGGAGGGGTATGTCTGCAGAAACACACAACTAACAGAGTAACGGGTACATGTGAAGGGGTATGTATACACACACACAACTAACAGAGTAACGGGTACATGTGGAAGGGTATGTATACACACACACAACTCACAGAGTAACGGGTACACGTGGAAGGGTATGTATACACACACACAACTCACAGAGTAACGGGTACACGTGGAGGGGTATGTATACACACACAACTCACAGAGTAACGGGTACACATGGAGGGGTATGTATACACACACACAACTCACAGAGTAACGGGTACACGTGGAGGGGTATGTATACACACACAACTCACAGAGTAACGGGTACACGTGGAAGGGTATGTATACACACACAACTAATAGAGTAACGGGTACACATGGAGGTGTATGTATACACACACAACTCACAGAGTAACGGGTACATGTGGAAGGGTATGTATACACACACACAACTCGCAGAGTAACGGGTACATGTGGAGGGGTAACAGGTACATGTGGAAGGGTATGTATACACACACACAACTCACAGAGTAACGGTACATGTGGAGGGGTATGTATACACACACACACAACTCAGAGTAACGGGTACATGTGGAGGGGTATGTATACACACACAACTAACTGAGTAAAGGGTACATGTGGACGGGTATGTATACACACACAACGCACAGAGTAACGGGTACATGTGGAGGGGTAACGGGTACATGTGGAGGGGTATGTATACACACACACAACTAACAGAGTAACAGGTACACGTGGAGGGGTATGTATACACACACACACACAACTAACAGAGTAACAGGTACACGTGGAGGGGTATGTATACACACACACACAACTAACAGAGTAACAGGTACGCGTGGAGGGGTATGTATACACACACAACTAACAGAGTAACAGGTACACGTGGAGGGGTATGTATACACACACACACAACTAACAGAGTAACAGGTACACGTGGAGGGGTATGTATACACACACACACAACTAACAGAGTAACAGGTACACGTGGAGGGGTATGTATACACACACACACAACTAACAGAGTAACAGGTACACATGGAGGGGTATGTATACACACACACAACACTAACAGAGTAACAGGTACACATGGTGGGGTATGTATACACACACACACACACAACTAACAGAGTAACAGGTACACATGGAGGGGTATGTATACACACACACACACAACTAACAGAGTAACAGGTACACGTGGAGGGGTATGTATACACACACAACTAACAGAGTAACGGGTACACATGGAGGGGTATGTATACACACAACTAACAGAGTAACGGGTACACATGGAGGGGTATGTATACACACACACACACACAACTAACAGAGTAACAGGTACACATGGAGGGGTATGTATACACACACACACAACTAACAGAGTAACTGGCACACGTGGAGGGGTATGTATACACACACACACAACTCACAGAGTAACAGGTACATGTGGAGGGGTATGTATACACACACACACAACTAACTGAGTAACAGGTACACATGGAGGGATATGTTTGCACAAACACACAACTAACAGAGTAACGGGTAAATGTGGAAGGGTATGTATACACACACAACTAATAGAGTAACGGGTACACATGGAGGTGTATGTATACACACACAACTCACAGAGTAACGGGTACATGTGGAAGGGTATGTATACACACACACAACTCGCAGAGTAACGGGTACATGTGGAGGGGTAACGGGTACATGTGAAAGGGTATGTATACACACACACAACTCACAGAGTAACGGTACATGTGGAGGGGTATGTATACACACACACACAACTCAGAGTAACGGGTACATGTGGAGGGGTATGTATACACACACAACTAACTGAGTAAAGGGTACATGTGGACGGGTATGTATACACACACAACGCACAGAGTAACGGGTACATGTGGAGGGGTAACGGGTACATGTGGAGGGGTATGTATACACACACACAACTAACAGAGTAACAGGTACACGTGGAGGGGTATGTATACACACACACACACAACTAACAGAGTAACAGGTACACGTGGAGGGGTATGTATACACACACACACAACTAACAGAGTAACAGGTACGCGTGGAGGGGTATGTATACACACACAACTAACAGAGTAACAGGTACACGTGGAGGGGTATGTATACACACACACACAACTAACAGAGTAACAGGTACACGTGGAGGGGTATGTATACACACACACACAACTAACAGAGTAACAGGTACACGTGGAGGGGTATGTATACACACACACACACAACTAACAGAGTAACAGGTACACATGGAGGGGTATGTATACACACACACAACACTAACAGAGTAACAGGTACACATGGTGGGGTATGTATACACACACACACACACAACTAACAGAGTAACAGGTACACATGGAGGGGTATGTATACACACACACACACACAACTAACAGAGTAACAGGTACACGTGGAGGGGTATGTATACACACACAACTAACAGAGTAACGGGTACACATGGAGGGGTATGTATACACACAACTAACAGAGTAACGGGTACACATGGAGGGGTATGTATACACACACACACACACAACTAACAGAGTAACAGGTACACATGGAGGGGTATGTATACACACACACACAACTAACAGAGTAACTGGTACACGTGGAGGGGTATGTATACACACACACACAACTCACAGAGTAACAGGTACATGTGGAGGGGTATGTATACACACACACACAACTAACTGAGTAACAGGTACACATGGAGGGGTATGTTTGCACAAACACACAACTAACAGAGTAACGGGTAAATGTGAAGGGGTATGTATACACACACACAACTCACAGAGTAACGGGTACACGTGGAAGGGTATGTATACACACACACACACACACACACACAACTCACAGAGTAACGGGTACACGTGGAGGGGTATGTATACACACACACAACTCACAGAGTAACGGGTACACGTGGAGGGGTATGTATACACACACAACTCACAGAGTAACGGGTACACATGGAGGGGTATGTATACACACACACAACTCACAGAGTAACGGGTACACGTGGAGGCGTATGAATACACACACACAACTCACAGAGTAACGGGTACACGTGGAGGGGTATGTATACACACACAACTCGCAGAGTAACGGGTACACGTGGAAGGGTATGTATACACACACAACTAATAGAGTAACGGGTACACATGGAGGTGTATGTATACACACACAACTCACAGAGTAACGGGTACATGTGGAAGGGTATGTATACACACACACAACTCACAGAGTAACGGGTACATGTGGAGGGGTAACGGGTACATGTGGAAGGGTATGTATACACACACACAACTCACAGAGTAACGGTACATGTGGAGGGGTATGTATACACACACACACAACTCAGAGTAACGGGTACATGTGGAGGGGTATGTATACACACACAACTAACTGAGTAAAGGGTACATGTGGACGGGTATGTATACACACACAACGCACAGAGTAACGGGTACATGTGGAGGGGTAACGGGTACATGTGGAGGGGTATGTATACACACACACAACTAACAGAGTAACAGGTACACGTGGAGGGGTATGTATACACACACACACACACAACTAACAGAGTAACAGGTACACGTGGAGGGGTATGTATACACACACACACAACTAACAGAGTAACAGGTACGCGTGGAGGGGTATGTATACACACACAACTAACAGAGTAACAGGTACACGTGGAGGGGTATGTATACACACAAACACAACTAACAGAGTAACAGGTACACGTGGAGGGGTATGTATACACACAAACACAACTAACAGAGTAACAGGTACACATGTAGGGGTATGTATACACACACACAACTAACAGAGTAACGGGTACATGTGGAGGGGTATGTATACACACACACAACTAACAGAGTAACAGGTACACGTGGAGGGGTATGTATACACACACACACAACTAACAGAGTAACAGGTACACGTGGAGGGGTATGTATACACACACACACAACTAACAGAGTAACAGGTACACGTGGAGGGGTATGTATACACACACACACAACTAACAGAGTAACAGGTACACATGGAGGGGTATGTATACACACACACAACACTAACAGAGTAACAGGTACACATGGTGGGGTATGTATACACACACACACACACAACTAACAGAGTAACAGGTACACATGGAGGGGTATGTATACACACACACACACAACTAACAGAGTAACAGGTACACGTGGAGGGGTATGTATACACACACAACTAACAGAGTAACGGGTACACATGGAGGGGTATGTATACACACAACTAACAGAGTAACGGGTACACATGGAGGGGTATGTATACACACACACACACACAACTAACAGAGTAACAGGTACACATGGAGGGGTATGTATACACACACACACAACTAACAGAGTAACTGGTACACGTGGAGGGGTATGTATACACACACACACAACTCACAGAGTAACAGGTACATGTGGAGGGGTATGTATACACACACACAACTAACTGAGTAACAGGTACACATGGAGGGGTATGTTTGCACAAACACACAACTAACAGAGTAACAGGTAAATGTGAAGGGGTATGTATACACACACACAACTAACAGAGTAACGGGTACATGTGGAAGGGTATGTATACACACACACAACTCACAGAGTAACGGGTACACGTGGAAGGGTATGTATACACACACACACACACACACACACACACACACACAACTCACAGAGTAACGGGTACACGTGGAGGGGTATGTATACACACACACAACTCACAGAGTAACGGGTACACGTGGAGGGGTATGTATACACACACAACTCACAGAGTAACGGGTACACATGGAGGGGTATGTATACACACACACAACTCACAGAGTAACGGGTACACGTGGAGGCGTATGAATACACACACACAACTCACAGAGTAACGGGTACACGTGGAAGGGTATGTATACACACACACACACACACAACTCACAGAGTAACGGGTACACATGGAGGGGTATGTATACACACACACACAACTAACAGAGTAACAGGTACACATGGAGGCGTATGTACACACACACACAACTCACAGAGTAACGGGTACACGTGGAGGGGTATGTATACACACACACACAACTAACAGAGTAACAGGTACACATGGAGGGGTATGTTTGCACAAACACACAACTAACAGAGTAACGGGTACATGTGGAAGGGTATGAATACACACACACAACTCACAGAGTAACGGGTACACGTGGAAGGGTATGTATACACACACACACACACACACAACTCACAGAGTAACGGGTACACGTGGATGGGTATGTATACACACACACAACTCAGAGAGTAACGGGTACACGTGGAGGGGTATGTATACACACACAACTCACAGAGTAACGGGTACACATGGAGGGCTATGTATACACACACACACAACTCACAGAGTAACGGGTACACGTGGAGGGGTATGTATACACACACAACTCACAGAGTAACGGGTACACGTGGAGGGGTATGTATACACACACAACTAATAGAGTAACGGGTACACATGGAGGGGTATGTATACACACACAACTCACAGAGTAACGGGTACATGTGGAAGGGTATGTATACACACACACAACTCACAGAGTAACGGGTACATGTGGATGGGTAACGGGTACATGTGGAAGGGTATGTATACACACACACAACTCACAGAGTAACGGGTACATGCGGAGGGGTATGTATACACACACAACTAACAGAGTAACGGGTACATGTGGACGGGTATGTATACACACACAACTCACAGAGTAACGGGTACATGTGGAAGGGTATGTATACACACACAACTCACAGAGTAACGGGTACATGTGGAGGGGTATGTATACACACACAACTCAGAGTAACGGGTACATGTGGAGGGGTATGTATACACACACAACTAACAGAGTAGCGGGTACACGTGGAGGGGTATGTATACACACACAACTCAGAGTAACGGGTACATGTGGAGGGGTATGTATACACACACACACAACTAACAGAGTAACAGGTACACATGGAGGGGTATGTATACACACACACAACTAACAGAGTAACGGGTACATGTGGAGGGGTATGTATACACACACACAACTAACAGAGTAACAGGTACACGTGGAGGGGTATGTATACACACACACAACTAACAGAGTAACAGGTACACGTGGAGGGGTATGTATACACACACACACAACTAACAGAGTAACAGGTACACATGGAGGGGTATGTATACACACACACACACACAACTAACAGAGTAACAGGTACACATGGAGGGGTATGTATACACACACACACAACTAACAGAGTAACAGGTACACATGGAGGCGTATGTATACACACACACACAACTCACAGAGTAACGGGTACACGTGGAGGGGTATGTATACACACACACAACTAACAGAGTAACAGGTACACATGGAGGGATATGTTTGCAGAAACACACAACTAACAGAGTAACGGGTACATGTGAAGGGGTATGTATACACACACACAACTAACAGAGTAACGGGTACATGTGGAAGGGTATGTATACACACACACAACTCACAGAGTAACGGGTACACGTGGAAGGGTATGTATACACACACACAACTCACAGAGTAACGGGTACACGTGGAGGGGTATGTATACACACACACAACTCACAGAGTAACGGGTACATGTGGAGGGGTAACGGGTACATGTGGAAGGGTATGTATACACACACACAACTCACAGAGTAACGGTACATGTGGAGGGGTATGTATACACACACACACAACTCAGAGTAACGGGTACATGTGGAGGGGTATGTATACACACACAACTAACTGAGTAAAGGGTACATGTGGATGGGTATGTATACACACACAACGCACAGAGTAACGGGTACATGTGGAGGGGTAACGGGTACATGTGGAGGGGTATGTATACACACACACAACTAACAGAGTAACAGGTACACGTGGAGGGGTATGTATACACACACACACACAACTAACAGAGTAACAGGTACACGTGGAGGGGTATGTATACACACACACACAACTAACAGAGTAACAGGTACGCGTGGAGGGGTATGTATACACACACAACTAACAGAGTAACAGGTACACGTGGAGGGGTATGTATACACACAAACACAACTAACAGAGTAACAGGTACACGTGGAGGGGTATGTATACACACAAACACAACTAACAGAGTAACAGGTACACATGTAGGGGTATGTATACACACACACAACTAACAGAGGAGCGGGTACATGTGGAGGGGTATGTATACACACACACAACTAACAGAGTAACAGGTACACATGGAGGGGTATGTATACACACACACACAACTAACAGAGTAACAGGTACACATGGAGGGGTATGTATACACACACACAACACTAACAGAGTAACAGGTACACATGGTGGGGTATGTATACACACACACACACACAACTAACAGAGTAACAGGTACACGTGGAGGGGTATGTATACACACACACACAACTAACAGAGTAACAGGTACACATGGAGGGGTATGTATACACACACACACACACAACTAACAGAGTAACAGGTACACATGGAGGCGTATGTATACACACACACACAACTCACAGAGTAACGGGTACACGTGGAGGGGTATGTATACACACACACAACTAACAGAGTAACAGGTACACATGGAGGGATATGTTTGCAGAAACACACAACTAACAGAGTAACGGGTACATGTGAAGGGGTATGTATACACACACACAACTAACAGAGTAACGGGTACATGTGGAAGGGTATGTATACACACACACAACTCACAGAGTAACGGGTACACGTGGAAGGGTATGTATACACACACACAACTCACAGAGTAACGGGTACACGTGGAGGGGTATGTATACACACACAACTCACAGAGTAACGGGTACACATGGAGGGGTATGTATACACACACACAACTCACAGAGTAACGGGTACACGTGGAGGGGTATGTATACACACACACAACTCACAGAGTAACGGGTACATGTGGAGGGGTAACGGGTACATGTGGAAGGGTATGTATACACACACACAACTCACAGAGTAACGGTACATGTGGAGGGGTATGTATACACACACACACAACTCAGAGTAACGGGTACATGTGGAGGGGTATGTATACACACACAACTAACTGAGTAAAGGGTACATGTGGATGGGTATGTATACACACACAACGCACAGAGTAACGGGTACATGTGGAGGGGTAACGGGTACATGTGGAGGGGTATGTATACACACACACAACTAACAGAGTAACAGGTACACGTGGAGGGGTATGTATACACACACACACACAACTAACAGAGTAACAGGTACACGTGGAGGGGTATGTATACACACACACACAACTAACAGAGTAACAGGTACGCGTGGAGGGGTATGTATACACACACAACTAACAGAGTAACAGGTACACGTGGAGGGGTATGTATACACACAAACACAACTAACAGAGTAACAGGTACACGTGGAGGGGTATGTATACACACAAACACAACTAACAGAGTAACAGGTACACATGTAGGGGTATGTATACACACACACAACTAACAGAGGAGCGGGTACATGTGGAGGGGTATGTATACACACACACAACTAACAGAGTAACAGGTACACATGGAGGGGTATGTATACACACACACACAACTAACAGAGTAACAGGTACACATGGAGGGGTATGTATACACACACACAACACTAACAGAGTAACAGGTACACATGGTGGGGTATGTATACACACACACACACACAACTAACAGAGTAACAGGTACACATGGAGGGGTATGTATACACACACACACACAACTAACAGAGTAACAGGTACACGTGGAGGGGTATGTATACACACACAACTAACAGAGTAACGGGTACACATGGAGGGGTATGTATACACACAACTAACAGAGTAACGGGTACACATGGAGGGGTATGTATACACACACACACACACAACTAACAGAGTAACAGGTACACATGGAGGGGTATGTATACACACACACACAACTAACAGAGTAACTGGTACACGTGGAGGGGTATGTATACACACACACACAACTCACAGAGTAACAGGTACATGTGGAGGGGTATGTATACACACACACACAACTAACTGAGTAACAGGTACACATGGAGGGGTATGTTTGCACAAACACACAACTAACAGAGTAACGGGTAAATGTGAAGGGGTATGTATACACACACACAACTAACAGAGTAACGGGTACATGTGGAAGGGTATGTATACACACACACAACTCACAGAGTAACGGGTACACGTGGAAGGGTATGTATACACACACACACACACACACACAACTCACAGAGTAACGGGTACACGTGGAGGGGTATGTATACACACACACAACTCACAGAGTAACGGGTACACGTGGAGGGGTATGTATACACACACAACTCACAGAGTAACGGGTACACATGGAGGGGTATGTATACACACACACAACTCACAGAGTAACGGGTACACGTGGAGGCGTATGAATACACACACACAACTCACAGAGTAACGGGTACACGTGGAAGGGTATGTATACACACACACACACACACAACTCACAGAGTAACGGGTACACATGGAGGGGTATGTATACACACACACACAACTAACAGAGTAACAGGTACACATGGAGGCGTATGTACACACACACACAACTCACAGAGTAACGGGTACACGTGGAGGGGTATGTATACACACACACACAACTCACAGAGTAACAGGTACACGTGGAGGGGTATGTATACACACACACACAACTAACAGAGTAACAGGTACACATGGAGGGGTATGTTTGCACAAACACACAACTAACAGAGTAACGGGTACATGTGGAAGGGTATGAATACACACACACAACTCACAGAGTAACGGGTACACGTGGAAGGGTATGTATACACACACACACACACACACAACTCACAGAGTAACGGGTACACGTGGATGGGTATGTATACACACACACAACTCAGAGAGTAACGGGTACACGTGGAGGGGTATGTATACACACACAACTCACAGAGTAACGGGTACACATGGAGGGGTATGTATACACACACACACAACTCACAGAGTAACGGGTACACGTGGAGGGGTATGTATACACACACAACTCACAGAGTAACGGGTACACGTGGAGGGGTATGTATACACACACAACTAATAGAGTAACGGGTACACATGGAGGGGTATGTATACACACACAACTCACAGAGTAACGGGTACATGTGGAAGGGTATGTATACACACACACAACTCACAGAGTAACGGGTACATGTGGATGGGTAACGGGTACATGTGGAAGGGTATGTATACACACACACAACTCACAGAGTAACGGGTACATGCGGAGGGGTATGTATACACACACAACTAACAGAGTAACGGGTACATGTGGACGGGTATGTATACACACACAACTCACAGAGTAACGGGTACATGTGGAAGGGTATGTATACACACACAACTCACAGAGTAACGGGTACATGTGGAGGGGTATGTATACACACACAACGCAGAGTAACGGGTACATGTGGAGGGGTATGTATACACACACAACTAACAGAGTAGCGGGTACACGTGGAGGGGTATGTATACACACACAACTCAGAGTAACGGGTACATGTGGAGGGGTATGTATACACACACACACAACTAACAGAGTAACAGGTACACATGGAGGGGTATGTATACACACACACAACTAACAGAGTAACGGGTACATGTGGAGGGGTATGTATACACACACACAACTAACAGAGTAACAGGTACACGTGGAGGGGTATGTATACACACACACAACTAACAGAGTAACAGGTACACGTGGAGGGGTATGTATACACACACACACAACTAACAGAGTAACAGGTACACATGGAGGGGTATGTATACACACACACACACACACAACTAACAGAGTAACAGGTACACATGGAGGGGTATGTATACACACACACACAACTAACAGAGTAACAGGTACACATGGAGGCGTATGTATACACACACACACAACTCACAGAGTAACGGGTACACGTGGAGGGGTATGTATACACACACACAACTAACAGAGTAACAGGTACACATGGAGGGGTATGTTTGCAGAAACACACAACTAACAGAGTAACGGGTACATGTGAAGGGGTATGTATACACACACACAACTAACAGAGTAACGGGTACATGTGGAAGGGTATGTATACACACACACAACTCACAGAGTAACGGGTACACGTGGAAGGGTATGTATACACACACACAACTCACAGAGTAACGGGTACACGTGGAGGGGTATGTATACACACACAACTCACAGAGTAACGGGTACACGTGGAGGGGTATGTATACACACACACAACTCACAGAGTAACGGGTACATGTGGAGGGGTAACGGGTACATGTGGAAGGGTATGTATACACACACACAACTCACAGAGTAACGGTACATGTGGAGGGGTATGTATACACACACACACAACTCAGAGTAACGGGTACATGTGGAGGGGTATGTATACACACACAACTAACTGAGTAAAGGGTACATGTGGACGGGTATGTATACACACACAACGCACAGAGTAACGGGTACATGTGGAGGGGTAACGGGTACATGTGGAGGGGTATGTATACACACACACAACTAACAGAGTAACATGTACACGTGGAGGGGTATGTATACACACACACACACAACTAACAGAGTAACAGGTACACGTGGAGGGGTATGTATACACACACACACACAACTAACAGAGTAACAGGTACACATGTAGGGGTATGTATACACACACACAACTAACAGAGTAACGGGTACATGTGGAGGGGTATGTATACACACACACCACTAACAGAGTAACAGGTACACGTGGAGGGGTATGTATACACACACACACAACTAACAGAGTAACAGGTACACGTGGAGGGGTATGTATACACACACACACAACTAACAGAGTAACAGGTACACGTGGAGGGGTATGTATACACACACACACAACTAACAGAGTAACAGGTACACATGGAGGGGTATGTATACACACACACAACACTAACAGAGTAACAGGTACACATGGTGGGGTATGTATACACACACACACACACAACTAACAGAGTAACAGGTACACATGGAGGGGTATGTATACACACACACACAACTAACAGAGTAACAGGTACACGTGGAGGGGTATGTATACACACACAACTAACAGAGTAACGGGTACACATGGAGGGGTATGTATACACACAACTAACAGAGTAACGGGTACACATGGAGGGGTATGTATACACACACACACACACACAACTAACAGAGTAACAGGTACACATGGAGGGGTATGTATACACACACACACAACTAACAGAGTAACGGGTACACGTGGAGGGGTATGTATACACACACACACAACTCACAGAGTAACAGGTACATGTGGAGGGGTATGTATACACACACACACAACTAACTGAGTAACAGGTACACATGGAGGGGTATGTTTGCACAAACACACAACTAACAGAGTAACGGGTAAATGTGAAGGGGTATGTATACACACACACAACTAACAGAGTAACGGGTACATGTGGAAGGGTATGTATACACACACACAACTCACAGAGTAACGGGTACACGTGGAAGGGTATGTATACACACACACACACACACACACAACTCACAGAGTAACGGGTACACGTGGAGGGGTATGTATACACACACACAACTCACAGAGTAACGGGTACACGTGGAGGGGTATGTATACACACACAACTCACAGAGTAACCGGTACACATGGAGGGGTATGTATACACACACACAACTCACAGAGTAACGGGTACACGTGGAGGCGTATGAATACACACACACAACTCACAGAGTAACGGGTACACGTGGAAGGGTATGTATACACACACACACACACAACTCACAGAGTAACGGGTACACATGGAGGGGTATGTATACACACACACACAACTAACAGAGTAACAGGTACACATGGAGGCGTATGTACACACACACACAACTCACAGAGTAACGGGTACACGTGGAGGGGTATGTATACACACACACACAACTCACAGAGTAACAGGTACACGTGGAGGGGTATGTATACACACACACACAACTAACAGAGTAACAGGTACACATGGAGGGGTATGTTTGCACAAACACACAACTAACAGAGTAACGGGTACATGTGGAAGGGTATGAATACACACACACAACTCACAGAGTAACGGGTACACGTGGAAGGGTATGTATACACACACACACACACACACAACTCACAGAGTAACGGGTACACATGGATGGGTATGTATACACACACACAACTCAGAGAGTAACGGGTACACGTGGAGGGGTATGTATACACACACAACTCACAGAGTAACGGGTACACATGGAGGGGTATGTATACACACACACAACTCACAGAGTAACGGGTACACGTGGAGGGGTATGTATACACACACAACTCACAGAGTAACGGGTACACGTGGAGGGGTATGTATACACACACAACTAATAGAGTAACGGGTACACATGGAGGGGTATGTATACACACACAACTCACAGAGTAACGGGTACATGTGGAAGGGTATGTATACACACACACAACTCACAGAGTAACGGGTACATGTGGATGGGTAACGGGTACATGTGGAAGGGTATGTATACACACACACAACTCACAGAGTAACGGGTACATGCGGAGGGGTATGTATACACACACAACTAACAGAGTAACGGGTACATGTGGAGGGGTATGTATACACACACAACTCCGAGTAACGGGTACATGTGGAGGGGTATGTATACACACACAACTAACAGAGTAGCGGGTACACGTGGAGGGGTATGTATACACACACAACTCAGAGTAACGGGTACATGTGGAGGGGTATGTATACACACACAACTAACAGAGTAACGGGTACATGTGGAAGGGTATGTATACACACACAACTCACAGAGTAACGGGTACATGTGGAGGGGTATGTATACACACACACAACTAACAGAGTAACGGGTACATGTGGAAGGGTATGTATACACACACACACAACTCACAGAGTAACGGGTACATATGGAGGGGTATGTATACACACACACACACAACTCAGAGTAACGGGTACATGTGGAGGGGTACGTATACACACACAACTCAGAGTAACGGGTACATGTGGAGGGGTATGTATACACACACAACTAACAGAGTAACGGGTACATGTGGAAGGGTATGTATACACACAGAACTCACAGAGTAACGGGTACATGTGGAAGGGTATGTATACACACACAACTCACAGAGTAACGGGTACATGTGGAGGGGTATGTATACACACACAACTAACAGAGTAGCGGGTACATGTGGAGGGGTATGTATACACACACACAACTCAGAGTAACGGGTACATGTGGAGGGGTATGTATACACACACAACTAACAGAGTAACAGGTACATGTGGAAGGGTATGTATACACACACACACACACAACTCACAGAGTAACGGGTACATGAGGAAGGGTATGTACACACAACTCACAGAGTAACGGGTACACGTGGAAGGGTATGTATACACACACACACACACACACAACTCACAGAGTAACGGGTACACGTGGAGGGGTATGTATACACACACACAACTCACAGAGTAACGGGTACACGTGGAAGGGTATGTATACACACACACACACACAACTCACAGAGTAACAGGTACATGTGGAAGGGTGTGTATACACACACACAACTCACAGAGTAACGGTACACGTGGAGGGGTATGTATACACACACAACTCACAGAGTAACGGGTACATGTGGAGGGGTATGTATACACACACAACTCACAGAGTAACGGGTACATGAGGAAGGGTATGTACACACAACTCACAGAGTAACGGGTACATGTGGAAGGGTATGTATACACACACACACACACACACACAACTCACAGAGTAACGGGTACACGTGGAGGGGTATGTATACACACACACAACTCACAGAGTAACGGGTACACGTGGAAGGGTGTGTATACACACACACACACACAACTCACAGAGTAACAGGTACATGTGGAAGGGTATGTATACACACACACAACTCACAGAGTAACGGTACACGTGGAGGGGTATGTATACACACACAACTCACAGAGTAACGGGTACATGTGGAGGGGTATGTATACACACACAACTCACAGAGTAACGGGTACATGTGGAAGGGTATGTATACACACACACAACTCACAGAGTAACGGTACACGTGGAGGGGTATGTATACACACACAACTCACAGAGTAACGGGTACATGTGGAGGGGTATGTATACACACACAACTCACAGAGTAACGGGTACATGTGGAGGGGTATGTATACACACACACAACTCACAGAGTAACGGGTACACGTGGAGGGGTATGTATACACACACAACTCACAGAGTAACGGGTACACATGGAGGGGTATGTATACACACACAACTCACAGAGTAACGGGTACATGTGGAGGGGTATGTATACACACACAGCTCGGAGTAACGGGTACATGTGGAGGGGTATGTATAGACACACAACTAACAGAGTAGCGGGTACATGTGGAGGGGTATGTATACACACACACAACTCAGAGTAACGGGTACATGTGGAGGGGTATACACACACACCTAACAGAGTAACGGGTACATGTGGAAGGGTATGTATACACACACACACACACACACACACACACACACACACACACACACACACACAGAGTAACGGGCACATGTGGAAGGGTATGTACACACACACACAACTCACAGAGTAAAGGGTACACGTGGAGGGGTATGTATACACACACACAACTCACAGAGTAACGGGTACACGTGGAGGGGTATGTATACACACACAACTCACAGAGTAACGGGTACACGTGGAAGGGTATGTATAAACACACAACTCACAGAGGAACGGGTACATGTGGAGGGGTATGTATACACACAACTCACAGAGTAACGGGTACACGTGGAAGGGTATGTATACACACACAACTCACAGAGGAACGGGTACATGTGGAGGGGTATGTATACACACACACAACTCACAGAGTAACGGGTACACGTGGAAGGGTATGTATACACACACACACACACAACTCACAGAGTAACAGGTACATGTGGAAGGGTGTGTATACACACACACAACTCACAGAGTAACGGTACACGTGGAGGGGTATGTATACACACACAACTCACAGAGTAACGGGTACATGTGGAGGGGTATGTATACACACACAACTCACAGAGTAACGGGTACACGTGGAGGGGTATGTATACACACACACACACACACACACAACTCACAGAGTAACGGGTACACGTGGAGGGGTATGTATACACACACACAACTCACAGAGTAACGGGTACACGTGGAAGGGTATGTATACACACACACACACACAACTCACAGAGTAACAGGTACATGTGGAAGGGTGTGTATACACACACACAACTCACAGAGTAACGGTACACGTGGAGGGGTATGTATACACACACAACTCACAGAGTAACGGGTACATGTGGAGGGGTATGTATACACACACAACTCACAGAGTAACGGGTACACGTGGAGGGGTATGTATACACACACAACTCACAGAGTAACGGGTACACATGGAAGGGTATGTATACACACACAACTCACAGAGTAACGGGTACATGTGGAGGGGTATGTATACACACACAGCTCAGAGTAACGGGTACATGAGGAGGGGTATGTATAGACACACAACTAACAGAGTAGCGGGTACATGTGGAGGGTTATGTATACACACACACAACTCAGAGTAACGGGTACATGTGGAGGGGTATACACACACACCTAACAGAGTAACGGGTACATGTGGAAGGGGATGTATACACACACACACACACACACAACTCACAGAGTAACGGGTACATGTGGAAGGGTATGTACACACACACACACAACTCACAGAGCAACGGGTACACGTGGAAGGGTATGTATACACACACACACAACTCTCAGAGTAAAGGGTACACGTGGAGGGGTATGTATACACACACACAACTCACAGAGTAACGGGTACATGAGGAAGGGTATGTACACACAACTCACAGAGTAACGGGTACATGTGGAAGGGTATGTATACACACACACACACACACACACAACTCACAGAGTAACGGGTACACGTGGAGGGGTATGTATACACACACACAACTCACAGAGTAACGGGTACACGTGGAAGGGTGTGTATACACACACACACACACAACTCACAGAGTAACAGGTACATGTGGAAGGGTATGTATACACACACACAACTCACAGAGTAACGGTACACGTGGAGGGGTATGTATACACACACAACTCACAGAGTAACGGGTACATGTGGAGGGGTATGTATACACACACAACTCACAGAGTAACGGGTACATGTGGAAGGGTATGTATACACACACACAACTCACAGAGTAACGGTACACGTGGAGGGGTATGTATACACACACAACTCACAGAGTAACGGGTACATGTGGAGGGGTATGTATACACACACAACTCACAGAGTAACGGGTACATGTGGAGGGGTATGTATACACACACACAACTCACAGAGTAACGGGTACACGTGGAGGGGTATGTATACACACACAACTCACAGAGTAACGGGTACACATGGAGGGGTATGTATACACACACAACTCACAGAGTAACGGGTACATGTGGAGGGGTATGTATACACACACAGCTCGGAGTAACGGGTACATGTGGAGGGGTATGTATAGACACACAACTAACAGAGTAGCGGGTACATGTGGAGGGGTATGTATACACACACACAACTCAGAGTAACGGGTACATGTGGAGGGGTATACACACACACCTAACAGAGTAACGGGTACATGTGGAAGGGTATGTATACACACACACACACACACACACACACACACACACACACACACACACACACAGAGTAACGGGCACATGTGGAAGGGTATGTACACACACACACAACTCACAGAGTAAAGGGTACACGTGGAGGGGTATGTATACACACACACAACTCACAGAGTAACGGGTACACGTGGAGGGGTATGTATACACACACAACTCACAGAGTAACGGGTACACGTGGAAGGGTATGTATAAACACACAACTCACAGAGGAACGGGTACATGTGGAGGGGTATGTATACACACAACTCACAGAGTAACGGGTACACGTGGAAGGGTATGTATACACACACAACTCACAGAGGAACGGGTACATGTGGAGGGGTATGTATACACACACAACTCACAGAGTAGCGGGTACATGTGGAGGGGTATGTATACACACACACAACTCACAGAGTAACGGGTACACGTGGAGGGGTATGTATACACACACAGCTCACAGAGTAACGGGTACACATGGAGGGGCATGTATACACACACAACTCACAGAGTAACGGGTACACATGGAGGGGTATGTATACACACACAACTCACAGAGTAACGGGTACACGTGGAGGGGTATGTTTTCACACACAGCTCACAGAGTAACGGGTACACGTGGAGGGGTATGTATACACACACAACTCACAGAGTAACGGGTACACGTGGAGGGGTATGTTTCCACACACAACTCACATAGTAACGGGTACATGTGGAGGGGTATGTATACACACACACAACTCACAGAGTAACGGGTACACGTGGAGGGGTATGTATACACACACAACTCACAGAGTAACGGGTACACATGGAGGGGTATGTATACACACACACAACTCACTGAGTAACGGGTACACGTGGAGGGGTATGTATACACACACAACTAATAGAGTAACGGGTACACATGGAGGGGTATGTATACACACACACAACTCACAGAGTAACGGGTACACATGGAGGGGTATGTATACACACACAACTCACAGAGTAACGGGTACACATGGAGGGGTATGTATACACACACACAACTCACAGAGTAACGGGTACACATGGAGGGGTATGTATACACACACACAACTCACAGAGTAACAGGTACACGTGGAGGGGTATGTATACACACACAACTCACAGAGTAACGGGTACACGTGGAGGGGTATGTATACACACACAACTCACAGAGTAACGGGTACACGTGGAGGGGTATGTATACACACACACAACTAACAGAGTAACGGGTACACATGGAGGGGTATGTATACACACACAACTCACAGAGTAACGGGTACACATGGAGGGGTATGTATACACACACACAACTCACAGAGTAACGGGTACACATGGAGGGGTATGTATACACACACACAACTCACAGAGTAACAGGTACACGTGGAGGGGTATGTATACACACACAACTCACAGAGTAACGGGTACACGTGGAGGGGTATGTATACACACACAACTCACAGAGTAACGGGTACACGTGGAGGGGTATGTATACACACACACACAACTAACAGAGTAACGGGTACACATGGAGGGGTATGTATACACACACACAACTCACAGAGTAACGGGTACACATGGAGGGGTATGTATACACACACACAACTCACAGAGTAACGGGTACACATGGAGGGGTATGTATACACACACACAACTCACAGAGTAACGGGTACACGTGGAGGGGTATGTATACACACACACAACTAACAGAGTAACGGGTACACATGGAGGGGTATGTATACACACACACACAACTAACAGAGTAACGGGTACACATGGAGTGTATGTATACACACACACAACTCACAGAGTAACGGGTACACGTGGAGGGGTATGTATACACACACAACTCACAGAGTAACGGGTACACGTGGAGGGGTATGTATACACACACACAACTCACAGAGTAACGGGTACATGTGGAGGGATATGTATACACACACACAACTCACAGAGTAACGGGTACACGTGGAGGGGTATGTATACACACACAACTCACAGAGTAACGGGTACACGTGGAGGGGTATGTACACACACACACAACTAACAGAGTAACGGGTACACATGGAGGGGCATGTATACACACACAACTCACAGAGTAACGGGTACACATGGAGGGGTATGTATACACACACAACTCACAGAGTAACGGGTACACGTGGATGGGTATGTTTTCACACACAGCTCACAGAGTAACGGGTACACGTGGAGGGGTATGTATACACACACAACTCACAGAGTAACGGGTACACGTGGAGGGGTATGTTTCCACACACAACTCACATAGTAACGGGTACATGTGGAGGGGTATGTATACACACACACAACTCACAGAGTAACGGGTACACGTGGAGGGGTATGTATACACACACAACTCACAGAGTAACGGGTACACATGGAGGGGTATGTATACACACACACAACTCACTGAGTAACGGGTACACGTGGAGGGGTATGTATACACACACAACTAATAGAGTAACGGGTACACATGGAGGGGTATGTATACACACACACAACTCACAGAGTAACGGGTACACATGGAGGGGTATGTATACACACACAACTCACAGAGTAACGGGTACACATGGAGGGGTATGTATACACACACACAACTCACAGAGTAACGGGTACACATGGAGGGGTATGTATACACACACACAACTCACAGAGTAACAGGTACACGTGGAGGGGTATGTATACACACACAACTCACAGAGTAACGGGTACACGTGGAGGGGTATGTATACACACACAACTCACAGAGTAACGGGTACACGTGGAGGGGTATGTATACACACACACAACTCAGAGTAACGGGTACATGTGGAGGGGTATACACACACACCTAACAGAGTAACGGGTACATGTGGAAGGGTATGTATACACACACACACACACACACACACACACACACACACACACACACACACACAGAGTAACGGGCACATGTGGAAGGGTATGTACACACACACACAACTCACAGAGTAAAGGGTACACGTGGAGGGGTATGTATACACACACACAACTCACAGAGTAACGGGTACACGTGGAGGGGTATGTATACACACACAACTCACAGAGTAACGGGTACACGTGGAAGGGTATGTATAAACACACAACTCACAGAGGAACGGGTACATGTGGAGGGGTATGTATACACACAACTCACAGAGTAACGGGTACACGTGGAAGGGTATGTATACACACACAACTCACAGAGGAACGGGTACATGTGGAGGGGTATGTATACACACACAACTCACAGAGTAGCGGGTACATGTGGAGGGGTATGTATACACACACACAACTCACAGAGTAACGGGTACACGTGGAGGGGTATGTATACACACACAGCTCACAGAGTAACGGGTACACATGGAGGGGCATGTATACACACACAACTCACAGAGTAACGGGTACACATGGAGGGGTATGTATACACACACAACTCACAGAGTAACGGGTACACGTGGAGGGGTATGTTTTCACACACAGCTCACAGAGTAACGGGTACACGTGGAGGGGTATGTATACACACACAACTCACAGAGTAACGGGTACACGTGGAGGGGTATGTTTCCACACACAACTCACATAGTAACGGGTACATGTGGAGGGGTATGTATACACACACACAACTCACAGAGTAACGGGTACACGTGGAGGGGTATGTATACACACACAACTCACAGAGTAACGGGTACACATGGAGGGGTATGTATACACACACACAACTCACTGAGTAACGGGTACACGTGGAGGGGTATGTATACACACACAACTAATAGAGTAACGGGTACACATGGAGGGGTATGTATACACACACACAACTCACAGAGTAACGGGTACACATGGAGGGGTATGTATACACACACAACTCACAGAGTAACGGGTACACATGGAGGGGTATGTATACACACACACAACTCACAGAGTAACGGGTACACATGGAGGGGTATGTATACACACACACAACTCACAGAGTAACAGGTACACGTGGAGGGGTATGTATACACACACAACTCACAGAGTAACGGGTACACGTGGAGGGGTATGTATACACACACAACTCACAGAGTAACGGGTACACGTGGAGGGGTATGTATACACACACACAACTAACAGAGTAACGGGTACACATGGAGGGGTATGTATACACACACAACTCACAGAGTAACGGGTACACATGGAGGGGTATGTATACACACACACAACTCACAGAGTAACGGGTACACATGGAGGGGTATGTATACACACACACAACTCACAGAGTAACAGGTACACGTGGAGGGGTATGTATACACACACAACTCACAGAGTAACGGGTACACGTGGAGGGGTATGTATACACACACAACTCACAGAGTAACGGGTACACGTGGAGGGGTATGTATACACACACACACAACTAACAGAGTAACGGGTACACATGGAGGGGTATGTATACACACACACAACTCACAGAGTAACGGGTACACATGGAGGGGTATGTATACACACACACAACTCACAGAGTAACGGGTACACATGGAGGGGTATGTATACACACACACAACTCACAGAGTAACGGGTACACGTGGAGGGGTATGTATACACACACACAACTAACAGAGTAACGGGTACACATGGAGGGGTATGTATACACACACACACAACTAACAGAGTAACGGGTACACATGGAGTGTATGTATACACACACACAACTCACAGAGTAACGGGTACACGTGGAGGGGTATGTATACACACACAACTCACAGAGTAACGGGTACACGTGGAGGGGTATGTATACACACACACAACTCACAGAGTAACGGGTACATGTGGAGGGATATGTATACACACACACAACTCACAGAGTAACGGGTACACGTGGAGGGGTATGTATACACACACAACTCACAGAGTAACGGGTACACGTGGAGGGGTATGTACACACACACACAACTAACAGAGTAACGGGTACACATGGAGGGGCATGTATACACACACAACTCACAGAGTAACGGGTACACATGGAGGGGTATGTATACACACACAACTCACAGAGTAACGGGTACACGTGGATGGGTATGTTTTCACACACAGCTCACAGAGTAACGGGTACACGTGGAGGGGTATGTATACACACACAACTCACAGAGTAACGGGTACACGTGGAGGGGTATGTTTCCACACACAACTCACATAGTAACGGGTACATGTGGAGGGGTATGTATACACACACACAACTCACAGAGTAACGGGTACACGTGGAGGGGTATGTATACACACACAACTCACAGAGTAACGGGTACACATGGAGGGGTATGTATACACACACACAACTCACTGAGTAACGGGTACACGTGGAGGGGTATGTATACACACACAACTAATAGAGTAACGGGTACACATGGAGGGGTATGTATACACACACACAACTCACAGAGTAACGGGTACACATGGAGGGGTATGTATACACACACAACTCACAGAGTAACGGGTACACATGGAGGGGTATGTATACACACACACAACTCACAGAGTAACGGGTACACGTGGAGGGGTATGTATACACACACACAACTAACAGAGTAACGGGTACACATGGAGGGGTATGTATACACACACAACTCACAGAGTAACGGGTACACATGGAGGGGTATGTATACACACACACAACTCACAGAGTAACGGGTACACATGGAGGGGTATGTATACACACACACAACTCACAGAGTAACAGGTACACGTGGAGGGGTATGTATACACACACAACTCACAGAGTAACGGGTACACGTGGAGGGGTATGTATACACACACAACTCACAGAGTAACGGGTACACGTGGAGGGGTATGTATACACACACACAACTAACAGAGTAACGGGTACACATGGAGGGGTATGTATACACACACACAACTCACAGAGTAACGGGTACACATGGAGGGGTATGTATACACACACACAACTCACAGAGTAACGGGTACACGTGGAGGGGTATGTATACACACACACAACTAACAGAGTAACGGGTACACATGGAGGGGTATGTATACACACACACACAACTAACAGAGTAACGGGTACACATGGAGTGTATGTATACACACACACAACTCACAGAGTAACGGGTACACGTGGAGGGGTATGTATACACACACAACTCACAGAGTAACGGGTACACGTGGAGGGGTATGTATACACACACACAACTCACAGAGTAACGGGTACATGTGGAGGGATATGTATACACACACACAACTCACAGAGTAACGGGTACACGTGGAGGGGTATGTATACACACACAACTCACAGAGTAACGGGTACATGAGGAAGGGTATGTACACACAACTCACAGAGTAACGGGTACATGTGGAAGGGTATGTATACACACACACACACACACAACTCACAGAGTAACGGGTACACGTGGAGGGGTATGTATACACACACACAACTCACAGAGTAACGGGTACACGTGGAAGGGTGTGTATACACACACACACACACAACTCACAGAGTAACAGGTACATGTGGAAGGGTATGTATACACACACACAACTCACAGAGTAACGGTACACGTGGAGGGGTATGTATACACACACAACTCACAGAGTAACGGGTACATGTGGAGGGGTATGTATACACACACAACTCACAGAGTAACGGGTACATGTGGAAGGGTATGTATACACACACACAACTCACAGAGTAACGGTACACGTGGAGGGGTATGTATACACACACAACTCACAGAGTAACGGGTACATGTGGAGGGGTATGTATACACACACAACTCACAGAGTAACGGGTACATGTGGAGGGGTATGTATACACACACACAACTCACAGAGCAACGGGTACACGTGGAGGGGTATGTATACACACACAACTCACAGAGTAACGGGTACACATGGAGGGGTATGTATACACACACAACTCACAGAGTAACGGGTACATGTGGAGGGGTATGTATACACACACAGCTCGGAGTAACGGGTACATGTGGAGGGGTATGTATAGACACACAACTAACAGAGTAGCGGGTACATGTGGAGGGGTATGTATACACACACACAACTCAGAGTAACGGGTACATGTGGAGGGGTATACACACACACCTAACAGAGTAACGGGTACATGTGGAAGGGTATGTATACACACACACACACACACACACACACACACACACACACACACACACAGAGTAACGGGCACATGTGGAAGGGTATGTACACACACACACAACTCACAGAGTAAAGGGTACACGTGGAGGGGTATGTATACACACACACAACTCACAGAGTAACGGGTACACGTGGAGGGGTATGTATACACACACAACTCACAGAGTAACGGGTACACGTGGAAGGGTATGTATAAACACACAACTCACAGAGGAACGGGTACATGTGGAGGGGTATGTATACACACAACTCACAGAGTAACGGGTACACGTGGAAGGGTATGTATACACACACAACTCACAGAGGAACGGGTACATGTGGAGGGGTATGTATACACACACACAACTCACAGAGTAACGGGTACACGTGGAAGGGTATGTATACACACACACACACACAACTCACAGAGTAACAGGTACATGTGGAAGGGTGTGTATACACACACACAACTCACAGAGTAACGGTACACGTGGAGGGGTATGTATACACACACAACTCACAGAGTAACGGGTACATGTGGAGGGGTATGTATACACACACAACTCACAGAGTAACGGGTACACGTGGAGGGGTATGTATACACACACACACACACACACAACTCACAGAGTAACGGGTACACGTGGAGGGGTATGTATACACACACACAACTCACAGAGTAACGGGTACACGTGGAAGGGTATGTATACACACACACACACACAACTCACAGAGTAACAGGTACATGTGGAAGGGTGTGTATACACACACACAACTCACAGAGTAACGGTACACGTGGAGGGGTATGTATACACACACAACTCACAGAGTAACGGGTACATGTGGAGGGGTATGTATACACACACAACTCACAGAGTAACGGGTACACGTGGAGGGGTATGTATACACACACAACTCACAGAGTAACGGGTACACATGGAAGGGTATGTATACACACACAACTCACAGAGTAACGGGTACATGTGGAGGGGTATGTATACACACACAGCTCAGAGTAACGGGTACATGAGGAGGGGTATGTATAGACACACAACTAACAGAGTAGCGGGTACATGTGGAGGGTTATGTATACACACACACAACTCAGAGTAACGGGTACATGTGGAGGGGTATACACACACACCTAACAGAGTAACGGGTACATGTGGAAGGGGATGTATACACACACACACACACACACAACTCACAGAGTAACGGGTACATGTGGAAGGGTATGTACACACACACACACAACTCACAGAGCAACGGGTACACGTGGAAGGGTATGTATACACACACACACAACTCTCAGAGTAAAGGGTACACGTGGAGGGGTATGTATACACACACACAACTCACAGAGTAACGGGTACATGAGGAAGGGTATGTACACACAACTCACAGAGTAACGGGTACATGTGGAAGGGTATGTATACACACACACACACACACACACAACTCACAGAGTAACGGGTACACGTGGAGGGGTATGTATACACACACACAACTCACAGAGTAACGGGTACACGTGGAAGGGTGTGTATACACACACACACACACAACTCACAGAGTAACAGGTACATGTGGAAGGGTATGTATACACACACACAACTCACAGAGTAACGGTACACGTGGAGGGGTATGTATACACACACAACTCACAGAGTAACGGGTACATGTGGAGGGGTATGTATACACACACAACTCACAGAGTAACGGGTACATGTGGAAGGGTATGTATACACACACACAACTCACAGAGTAACGGTACACGTGGAGGGGTATGTATACACACACAACTCACAGAGTAACGGGTACATGTGGAGGGGTATGTATACACACACAACTCACAGAGTAACGGGTACATGTGGAGGGGTATGTATACACACACACAACTCACAGAGTAACGGGTACACGTGGAGGGGTATGTATACACACACAACTCACAGAGTAACGGGTACACATGGAGGGGTATGTATACACACACAACTCACAGAGTAACGGGTACATGTGGAGGGGTATGTATACACACACAGCTCGGAGTAACGGGTACATGTGGAGGGGTATGTATAGACACACAACTAACAGAGTAGCGGGTACATGTGGAGGGGTATGTATACACACACACAACTCAGAGTAACGGGTACATGTGGAGGGGTATACACACACACCTAACAGAGTAACGGGTACATGTGGAAGGGTATGTATACACACACACACACACACACACACACACACACACACACACACACACACACACAGAGTAACGGGCACATGTGGAAGGGTATGTACACACACACACAACTCACAGAGTAAAGGGTACACGTGGAGGGGTATGTATACACACACACAACTCACAGAGTAACGGGTACACGTGGAGGGGTATGTATACACACACAACTCACAGAGTAACGGGTACACGTGGAAGGGTATGTATAAACACACAACTCACAGAGGAACGGGTACATGTGGAGGGGTATGTATACACACAACTCACAGAGTAACGGGTACACGTGGAAGGGTATGTATACACACACAACTCACAGAGGAACGGGTACATGTGGAGGGGTATGTATACACACACAACTCACAGAGTAGCGGGTACATGTGGAGGGGTATGTATACACACACACAACTCACAGAGTAACGGGTACACGTGGAGGGGTATGTATACACACACAGCTCACAGAGTAACGGGTACACATGGAGGGGCATGTATACACACACAACTCACAGAGTAACGGGTACACATGGAGGGGTATGTATACACACACAACTCACAGAGTAACGGGTACACGTGGAGGGGTATGTTTTCACACACAGCTCACAGAGTAACGGGTACACGTGGAGGGGTATGTATACACACACAACTCACAGAGTAACGGGTACACGTGGAGGGGTATGTTTCCACACACAACTCACATAGTAACGGGTACATGTGGAGGGGTATGTATACACACACACAACTCACAGAGTAACGGGTACACGTGGAGGGGTATGTATACACACACAACTCACAGAGTAACGGGTACACATGGAGGGGTATGTATACACACACACAACTCACTGAGTAACGGGTACACGTGGAGGGGTATGTATACACACACAACTAATAGAGTAACGGGTACACATGGAGGGGTATGTATACACACACACAACTCACAGAGTAACGGGTACACATGGAGGGGTATGTATACACACACAACTCACAGAGTAACGGGTACACATGGAGGGGTATGTATACACACACACAACTCACAGAGTAACGGGTACACATGGAGGGGTATGTATACACACACACAACTCACAGAGTAACAGGTACACGTGGAGGGGTATGTATACACACACAACTCACAGAGTAACGGGTACACGTGGAGGGGTATGTATACACACACAACTCACAGAGTAACGGGTACACGTGGAGGGGTATGTATACACACACACAACTAACAGAGTAACGGGTACACATGGAGGGGTATGTATACACACACAACTCACAGAGTAACGGGTACACATGGAGGGGTATGTATACACACACACAACTCACAGAGTAACGGGTACACATGGAGGGGTATGTATACACACACACAACTCACAGAGTAACAGGTACACGTGGAGGGGTATGTATACACACACAACTCACAGAGTAACGGGTACACGTGGAGGGGTATGTATACACACACAACTCACAGAGTAACGGGTACACGTGGAGGGGTATGTATACACACACACACAACTAACAGAGTAACGGGTACACATGGAGGGGTATGTATACACACACACAACTCACAGAGTAACGGGTACACATGGAGGGGTATGTATACACACACACAACTCACAGAGTAACGGGTACACATGGAGGGGTATGTATACACACACACAACTCACAGAGTAACGGGTACACGTGGAGGGGTATGTATACACACACACAACTAACAGAGTAACGGGTACACATGGAGGGGTATGTATACACACACACACAACTAACAGAGTAACGGGTACACATGGAGTGTATGTATACACACACACAACTCACAGAGTAACGGGTACACGTGGAGGGGTATGTATACACACACAACTCACAGAGTAACGGGTACACGTGGAGGGGTATGTATACACACACACAACTCACAGAGTAACGGGTACATGTGGAGGGATATGTATACACACACACAACTCACAGAGTAACGGGTACACGTGGAGGGGTATGTATACACACACAACTCACAGAGTAACGGGTACACGTGGAGGGGTATGTACACACACACACAACTAACAGAGTAACGGGTACACATGGAGGGGCATGTATACACACACAACTCACAGAGTAACGGGTACACATGGAGGGGTATGTATACACACACAACTCACAGAGTAACGGGTACACGTGGATGGGTATGTTTTCACACACAGCTCACAGAGTAACGGGTACACGTGGAGGGGTATGTATACACACACAACTCACAGAGTAACGGGTACACGTGGAGGGGTATGTTTCCACACACAACTCACATAGTAACGGGTACATGTGGAGGGGTATGTATACACACACACAACTCACAGAGTAACGGGTACACGTGGAGGGGTATGTATACACACACAACTCACAGAGTAACGGGTACACATGGAGGGGTATGTATACACACACACAACTCACTGAGTAACGGGTACACGTGGAGGGGTATGTATACACACACAACTAATAGAGTAACGGGTACACATGGAGGGGTATGTATACACACACACAACTCACAGAGTAACGGGTACACATGGAGGGGTATGTATACACACACAACTCACAGAGTAACGGGTACACATGGAGGGGTATGTATACACACACACAACTCACAGAGTAACGGGTACACATGGAGGGGTATGTATACACACACACAACTCACAGAGTAACAGGTACACGTGGAGGGGTATGTATACACACACAACTCACAGAGTAACGGGTACACGTGGAGGGGTATGTATACACACACAACTCACAGAGTAACGAGTACACGTGGAGGGGTATGTATACACACACACAACTAACAGAGTAACGGGTACACATGGAGGGGTATGTATACACACACAACTCACAGAGTAACGGGTACACATGGAGGGGTATGTATACACACACACAACTCACAGAGTAACGGGTACACATGGAGGGGTATGTATACACACACACAACTCACAGAGTAACAGGTACACGTGGAGGGGTATGTATACACACACAACTCACAGAGTAACGGGTACACGTGGAGGGGTATGTATACACACACAACTCACAGAGTAACGGGTACACATGGAGGGGTATGTATACACACACACAACTCACAGAGTAACGGGTACACATGGAGGGGTATGTATACACACACACAACTCACAGAGTAACGGGTACACGTGGAGGGGTATGTATACACACACACAACTAACAGAGTAACGGGTACACATGGAGGGGTATGTATACACACACACACAACTAACAGAGTAACGGGTACACATGGAGTGTATGTATACACACACACAACTCACAGAGTAACGGGTACACGTGGAGGGGTATGTATACACACACAACTCACAGAGTAACGGGTACACGTGGAGGGGTATGTATACACACACACAACTCACAGAGTAACGGGTACATGTGGAGGGATATGTATACACACACACAACTCACAGAGTAACGGGTACACGTGGAGGGGTATGTATACACACACAACTCACAGAGTAACGGGTACACGTGGAGGGGTATGTACACACACACACAACTAACAGAGTAACGGGTACACATGGAGGGGTATGTATACACACACAACTCACAGAGTAACGGGTACACGTGGAGGGGTATGTATACACACACACAACTCACAGAGTAATGGGTACACGTGGAGGGGTATGTATACACACACAACTCACAGAGTAACGGGTACACGTGGAGGGGTATGTATACACACACAACTCACAGAGTAACGGGTACACGTGGAGGGGTATGTATACACACACACAACTCACAGAGTAACGGGTACACGTGGAGGGGTATGTATACATGTATTCAGGGTCTGAGGTTGAAAATTAGCCGGCTGGCAAAAACCGGCACTTTTACTGAAACGTTGAATAATGTGCGCTGTCCCCGTAAAAATATAAATAAACTCAAACATACATAAACGAACGCACACAACTGAACTATAGAACACAAATACTTGAAAGCACCACATCGCACACAGTGCAGTACTGGAATACCCCCAGACACATTTATACAGAGGAAGTTGACAGATAGGTGAGGAAAGAGAGAGGTAGTCGTACCTGCAACAATGCGAAACCAGCCAGTACACAGCTCTTCAGCCATCTACAGCAATCTCCATGGAGCATGTCGCATATCTGTAGGTCCACAGGCGGATGGAAGGACGAATGGATGAAAAGAGAACTGTAGGGAGAAGAGATGTCAAGGAGTCTGTGAGGAGAGAAAGAAAGAGACGGACCAGTCGTATTAGAGGAGTGATGACGACGGTGAGAGGACACACACACACACATAAACACTGAAGGACCTGTGGAGAATGGTAATGTAATGTTCTGTAGAAGTGCTGTCTGGGCCACTCTGCCCCCCCCCCCCCCCCCCCCATACACAAACATCCTGAGTGTACCTGACCTGTATACAACACACCAACTTCTCTGTGCACTGCAAACTGGTCCAATGACACTAACCCCTTTCACCCTGGAATAATGAGGGGAAATGAGAAGGAGAGGAAGGAGAGACGAAGAAGAGATACAGAAGAGAGGAAGAGGAGCAACAGGAAAGAAGAAGAGCGATAAAGGGTGAGAACAGGGGAAATGTGAAGTGAAGAAACAACCTGAAATAGGGTAAAAGAGCAACTGAACGTAATAAGCAACTTCTCGTTTTGAAATGTGCCTATGAGGCATCGATATGAGTCAGAAACATTTATTCTAGTGTCATAATTGACTATATAATGTAAATAGAATATTTTTTGTCATAAAGTCAATCCCGTCCAAAACACAAATTCACGAGATAATTAAGGGAAAGAAATATGTAAGGGAATAAAATGTCACCGTAATAGTTTTCCTTGGGTTGGGTGTATTTAAATCCAGCCCACATTACCGAAGTAATCATAAATTCAGAGAGCAGCTGCACATGACTGGATCATGACGCCCATAGTTAATTTAGTTTGATATTGAATATCCCTATGGGCAAGTTAGAGACCATCAGTAAATTACAAAATGTAATAGCTCCAAATTTCAATGACTTAAAACCTCAAACCAACTATAAATTGTAAAAATGTATAATAAATATTGAAAGCATTTAATGAGACAACTAAAAGGTGTGCAACATGTAAATATTGGTCCATTTACATTGTGTAATTTTTTTAGAGTCCCTAACTAGCCCCATAGATCACTCTGGCCTGCTGAAGCTAATTGGCTATATAAATTTGCTAGCTAGTCTCGGCTACTTTCCAGATACAAGACCTGGTTAGACTGTTCCAAGTTATCTAAAAGGGTGAGTGACTAACTTTGTAATGTTTTGGCTGAGTGAAAGTACAAACGCTTCCCACATTCGAACACGCACGCACGCGCACACACACACACACACACACACACACATTAAAGAACACCTCAAAAACACAAATCTCATTCTGTCGCATTTCCTAATAAGGACAATTGAAACCAAGGCTAAATCAGGAAGTTCAGCCCTCTTTAACAGTCTTTCATATATGCAGAAAATAAAACTGTACCATAAAAAGGATGTAAAGATAAACTTTCTGCTGCAGAGACATTGGTGCCTTATGCTGCCCTCTGCTGGTTGTATTGTAACAGTGCATCTCTCACCCTCCCTCTCATAACACTGGCCTTGTAAACTCATCACTCTGATTATAACACTTGGCAGAAGTGTTGAGATGTATTTTAAATGCCACTGTTATGCAACGGTCAACCACCCTTAGATGTCAGGGGTCAATTAATGTTAAATAGAGGTCTAAAACAGGTCAAATTACCTACCACATCAAAATGCAATTTAATCCTAATGGCAAAAACAAATAATGCAATAGATTGTACAATATCAGCGGCTAATACATTTTATTTTTCTGACGTCTTAGACTGCATGACTGTAACGACAGACAGACAAATTAAAATGCATCAAGAAATGTAAAACCAAATAGGACACAGTTGTTCTAAGCCTAGACTATCCAGTTGAAGTGGGACACTGCCCGTCTCAGCAGGCGTGATCTGATATAGTCTCCATCAAACCAGTATAGCTGTGATTGGATTATGAGTCCTGATGGCCCTACATCTATTACACACTTATAACTCATATATAAAATATGACAGCTGGCTGGGTCAACTGACTCTCAAAATACTGAATGACCTATCCTTACAGTCATGCATCGCCCACTCAGCTCCCGAGCAGTGATGATGATGTCATTGATATCAGTATATCAGAGCGGAGCCTGCTTCTGCAGTGTCATCTCATCTCGATGAATCTCCCTTTCCTCCACCACTTTCAGCCGAGCTCGACAACTGGCCCTCGACATTTACATCTGAATTAGGTTTAACTCATGAGAAAGTAGTTCTTAATTGGCAGCTATTCCTTCCACAGGATTGACACTGGAACACGGTGGGGGGATTTTCCATTTCAAATGCAGGAGAATCAAAAAAAAATAGGCTTCCAAGGCATACCCCTCATCCTCTCCCTCTCTCACTCCCTTTGTCTCTTTCTCTCTCTTTGACCTACTTTTACCCCCTTTTTCTATCAATCTGCAGCAGCAGAGTGCAGTCTTGCACTTGGCACGTCTTTCCTCCATCAATCCCCTCTGGATCCCTGGATCCCAACAGCAGCAGCAGTGTTTACCATAGCTGCGGGAAGTGGGGGTGCTGCAGCATTTAAAAAAAATAACGTTTGGGGTCACTTAGAAATGTCCTTGTTTTTGAAAGAAAAAACATTTTGTCCATTAAAATGACATCAAATTGATCAGAAATACAGTGTAGACATTGTTAATGTTGTAAATGACTACTGTAGCTGGAAACAGCTGATTTTGAATGGAATATCTACATAGGAATACAGAGGCCCATTATCAGCAACCACTCCTGTGTTCCAATGGCACATTGTGTTAGCTAATCCAAGTTTATTATTAGAAAACCTTTGCAATCATTAGAAAACTTTTGCAATTATGTTAGCACAGATGAAAACTGTCGTTCTGATTAAAGAAGCAATAAAACTGGCCTTCTTTAGACTAGTTGAGTATCAGGAGCATCAGCATTTGTGGGTTTGATTACAGGCTCAAAATGGCCAGAAACAAAGATCTTTCTTCTGAAACTCGTCAGTCTATTCTTATTCTGAGAAATGAAGGCTATTCCATGCGAGAAATTGACCAGAAACTGAGGATCTCGTACAACTCTGTGCTCTTCTCCCTTCACAGAACAGCGCAAATTGGCTCTACCTAGAATAGAAAGGGGAGTGGGAGCCACAGTGCACAACTGAGCAATAGGACAAGTACATTAGAGTGTCTAGTTTGAGAAACAGATGCCTCACAAGTCCTCAGCTGGCAGTTTCATTAAATAGTATCCGCAAAACACCAGTCTCAATGCCAACAGTGAAGAGGCGACTCTGGGATGCTGGCCTTCTAGGCAGAGTTCCTCTGTCCAGTCTCAATGCCAACAGTGAAGAGGCGACTCTGGGATGCTGGCCTTCTAGGCAGAGTTGCTCTGTCCAGTCTCAACGTCAACAGTGAAGAGGCGACTCTGGGATGCTGGCCTTCTCGGCAGAGTTGCTCTGTCCAGTCTCAACGTCAACAGTGAAGAGGCGACTCTGGGATGCTGGCCTTCTAGGCAGAGTTTCTCTGTCCAGTCTCAATGCCAACAGTGAAGAGGCGACTCTGGGATGCTGGCCTTCTAGGCAGAGTTCCTCTGTCCAGTCTCAATGCCAACAGTGAAGAGGCGACTCTGGGATGCTGGCCTTCTAGGCAGAGTTTCTCTGTCCAGTCTCAATGCCAACAGTGAAGAGGCGACTCTGGGATGCTGGCCTTCTAGGCAGAGTTGCTCTGTCCAGTCTCAATGCCAACAGTGAAGAGGCGACTCTGGGATGCTGGCCTTCTAGGCAGAGTTGCTCTGTCCAGTCTCAATGCCAACAGTGAAGAGGCGACTCTGGGATGCTGGCCTTCTAGGCAGAGTTGCTCTGTCCAGTCTCAATGCCAACAGTGAAGAGGCGACTCTGGGATGCTGGCCTTCTAGGCAGAGTTGCTCTGTCCAGTCTCAATGCCAACAGTGAAGAGGCGACTCTGGGATGCTGGCCTTCTAGGCAGAGTTGCTCTGTCCAGTCTCAATGCCAACAGTGAAGAGGCGACTCTGGGATGCTGGCCTTCTAGGCAGAGTTGCTCTGTCCAGTCTCAATGCCAACAGTGAAGAGGCGACTCTGGGATGCTGGCCTTCTAGGCAGAGTTGCTCTGTCCAGTCTCAATGCCAACAGTGAAGAGGCGACTCTGGGATGCTGGCCTTCTAGGCAGAGTTGCTCTGTCCAGTCTCAATGCCAACAGTGAAGAGGCGACTCTGGGATGCTGGCCTTCTAGGCAGAGTTGCTCTGTCCAGTCTCAATGCCAACAGTGAAGAGGCGACTCTGGGATGCTGGCCTTCTAGGCAGAGTTGCTCTGTCCAGTCTCAATGCCAACAGTGAAGAGGCGACTCTGGGATGCTGGCCTTCTAGGCAGAGTTGCTCTGTCCAGTCTCAATGCCAACAGTGAAGAGGCGACTCTGGGATGCTGGCCTTCTAGGCAGAGTTGCTCTGTCCAGTCTCAATGCCAACAGTGAAGAGGCGACTCTGGGATGCTGGCCTTCTAGGCAGAGTTGCTCTGTCCAGTCTCAATGCCAACAGTGAAGAGGCGACTCTGGGATGCTGGCCTTCTAGGCAGAGTTGCTCTGTCCAGTCTCAATGCCAACAGTGAAGAATTGACTCCGGGATGCTGGCCTTCTAGGCAGAGTTCCTCTGTCCAGTCTCAATGCCAACAGTGAAGAGGCGACTCTGGGATGCTGGCCTTCTAGGCAGAGTTGCTCTGTCCAGTCTCAATGCCAACAGTGAAGAGGCGACTCCGGGATGCTGGCCTTCTAGGCAGAGTTCCTCTGTCCAGTCTCAATGCCAACAGTGAAGAGGCGACTCTGGGATGCTGGCCTTCTAGGCAGAGTTGCTCTGTCCAGTCTCAATGCCAACAGTGAAGAGGCGACTCTGGGATGCTGGCCTTCTAGGCAGAGTTCCTCTGTCCAGTCTCAATGCCAACAGTGAAGAGGCGACTCTGGGATGCTGGCCTTCTAGGCAGAGTTGCTCTGTCCAGTCTCAATGCCAACAGTGAAGAGGCGACTCTGGGATGCTGGCCTTCTAGGCAGAGTTGCTCTGTCCAGTCTCAATGCCAACAGTGAAGAGGCGACTCTGGGATGCTGGCCTTCTAGGCAGAGTTGCAAAGAAAAAGCCATATCCTAGACTGGCCAATGTAAATAAAAGATTAAGATGGGTTAAAGAACACAGACACTGGACAGAGGAACTCTACCTAGAAGGCCAGCATTCCGGAATCACCTCTTCACTGTTGACTTGAGACTCGTGTTTTTGTGGGTAATTTTTAATGAAGCTGCTAGTTGAGGGGGAAAAAGAAAATGGTGCCATCTGGTGTGCTTAATATAAGGAATTTGAAATTATGTATACTTATACTTTCAATACTAAAGTATATTTTATCAATTACATTTACTTTTGATACTTAAGTATATTTAAAACCAAATACTTTTACTCAAGTAGGATTTTACTGGTGACTTTCACTTTTTCTATTAAGGTATGACATTTGGGTACTTTTTCCTCCACTGCGTATTGTATTCAGCCTATCAGGTTGCAGCAGTCTGTTGTTTCCCCTTGGCTGAATGTGGGGCACAACACCAGGATTGGAATTCACATAGGACTTGCAGTATGTTGACAAAAACAACATAAAAGAACTGGGCAATGTTTATATGGCTCCCTTTCAAACAGACACATTTTTTCCCCAATGTAAGCTGCATTTGCATGTTATATTGCCATTGCTTGCCGCAACCAAGCAAGAACATTCAACTTTGACATTTTTGTTGCAATCGTTGTCATGGTAACCGGATGCGAGAGCAAGTTCTATAGCCGTCAGAAATGCACTGCTTTCATGACAACGATTGTAAGTTAGCAGGTCGCCATACTTGTAAATAATTTGTTAGCAATGACCTTGTAATGTGTTAATTTTCCTATTACGGTGAATAAAAAGTTGTCTACAGTTAAACTGAAAACGTTGTCAGATATGTTCTGATAATTATATTAGGTGGCTAGCCAGTTAGCTTGTTAGCTACCTAACGTTTGCAACAAATCAAAACATTGTCTAGAGAGAGTTGTTTTTAACGTAAACTCACCCCATTCCGTACAAATGTGGGCAACCGCAACATTCAAACGAGGCTACAAAGAAAACGAGTTGGACTGTAGCGACTGTGTTGACGTCAAAATCGGGGGTGTGAACTAGGTTTCTCTTCAAGCGTTGATCGACATGGTAATGGCTCTATAGTATTGGAGAAAAGTTCCGTTACATCTTGACGAGTCATGTCGTAACGTACAGCACGCATAAAGCAACTATTTCTATCTTACAATCTCTCTTCGCCAGGTGTAGCACTTCTATCATCCTTTAAAAACAAGAAATGGACAGTGACGGGTAAGGGGGGATACCTAGTCATCATTGCATGCCATCATCATTCTCAAAGCCGCTGTTTACTTCTAAGATCACTTAGAAGCACCACCCTAAAAACCCAATTCAAATTCCACACAAATATTCAAATAGGTATGTAATGACACATTGTATAAACTCTTTATGGTGTTTTATTTCCATTTTAGAGACGATAAGGTGATTAGTTGGACAGAGAGTGAAAAAAAGCCATTTTCCCACACAACATCTCTCCTCACTATCATGCATTAGTTTCGCTTCCCCACCCGCCATTTTTAAAAAGACCCGATGGGGCTCATTTGCCGGGCAGCGTTTAGGTCATGTAATTAATTCTGTTGGAAAGGGGAGAAATTGTGCTTTACAATGGTATTGACATTACAGTGGATCTGGAAATATTACGTTTTTTGGGGTGCTAAAATAAGGGCAATTGTACGGACCAAGGCGATGTACGAGTTTACGTTAGTTGGATGGCTTGCTAGACTGACATATACGAAATATTTAAATCTAGCTACACTTCCTTTCCTGCTGTTCTTCTGCATCCTATTAAATGTGTGCGTTTCGGAGGGAGGGAGGGAGGGAGGGTGTGAAGATAAAGGTTTAGTATCCTGCCCTTTTCTTGTTTGTTTGTTTAATTTCATGACTGAGTGTGGGTGGGGGAATAAACGTTGCTGATTGATATCCTGTTGTGTAGTTTTTCTGCAGTTGTTTTATGGTTGGGTAGACAGATGTGTTTTCTTTCTACTACATGTATTGGTAAGTCATTGTATTAAACAAACTTCTAATAACTTTTCTTAGGAGTGAATGGGCTGTGAGTAGGCAGCTCGAGATAATTTAATTGACACTTCTGGTTGCCTAGTGATGGACTTTAGCCCTGCTTCAGAAGCGGCATTTCTTTACCAAAAAGTTAAATACCCATTCGGTGGTGCTTCAAAACGATCTCCAGGTTTCGTGGCGGCATTCGTGGCGACATAGTGTAGGCTACGCTTTCAGACAAATGCTGTAGCTGAGGCGCTTTCAAGGAGCCACAGTTTATATACCCATATGAACAAATGTATACAAGCCTATATTCTGCCCATATGAAGGAATGTATATACAATATTTGTAGCCATACATGATTTAATGAAAATCTGTAAACATACACCTTTTGTAACGGTTTTCTAGGTGTGGTGAAGGAGAGTCGGACCAAAACGCAGCGTGTAGATTGCGATCCATGTTTAATCAAACAAACGTAACACGAATCAATACAATACACTACAAAACAAAGAACGTAACGAAAACTGAAACAGCCTATACTTGTGTAAAGAAATAGGAACAACAACACTAAGGACAATCACCCACGACAAACTCAAAGAATATGGCTGCCTAAATATGGTTCCCAATCAGAGACAACGATAAGCACCTGCCTCTGATTGAGAACCACTCCAGACAGCCATAGACTTTGCTAGATAACCCCACTAGCTACAATCCCAAATACATACACACCAAAACCCCAAGACAAAACACACCACAATACAAAAACTCCATGCCACACCCTGGCCTGACCCAATACATGAAGAAAAACACAAAATACTTAGCCCAGGGTGTGACACCTTTAATAACAGACTCATGAACACAATCATGCAATAGGCTACAGCTGGCTTCACAGCTTCCCTAGGAAACTTGATGTGTTGTAGCCTCATGCAAACAAAAGAGTATCAGAGAATGAGTTCACTTCTGCTGCAGTGTTCGTGGTAAAATATTATGCGTTGTGTCAGTGCTTCAGGTGGAGGGAGGGTTAATGTGACTACTCTTTGTTTTCTTTGTACCCCTCTGTCACTATAAATGAAATTAAAAGTTTATTAAAATACTAAACAATAGAATGTTGATGATTTAATGAGGGAAAGACGTAAGATGTACGTTGGCCTTTCTTCTGAGGGGTTCACAGGACTTTCAAATATATTACAGCAATCATGATTATTGCAGCAAATAAAAGTACAGGCTTTGTCGCCGGAAATACCTTTCAGATATAAAGAAAATTCCCCATACCACAGATTTCTCTGAAAGAAAAGAGTTCCTCACAGAGCAGAGCCAGAGTCTTAACACAAAACATCCTGAGAACACTGTCATTGCAGCAGTCCATACATAATATGTGATTACCCAGTGATGCAAATAAAGCACCTGCACAATAGAGTCTAAATGTGATCTTATTCCTTCTAATTCTAGCTATACATTCACACAGAGGTATTGATCCTTTGCCGGAGGCAGCTCTTTTCATTACAGTGGCGGGGTCTGTAGAGAGAGCAAGGAGAGAGGACAGAGAAATTCAGTCAAGTCCTTAAATTTAGGCCACTCCACAGTAAGTCACTTTTCTGTATATGATGAAGCGCAGCTCTACCGAAGCGCAGCTCAGAGTAAATATTTATTGCATTTTCTTTTCCAAATGGGCAGTAATTTAGAATGCATAAGATACTGTATTTACGATAGCACAGCTTCGCCCTATCTTCACCAGTCTTCCCGCTCTTTCACTCAAACCCAGCCCCTTTTCTTTTGTGTAACAAGCTGTCATATCTGTTCCGCCCTCTAGGGACGTTTTCCTTTATGACGTAATTTGTAATCAAGTTATGATTTAATTATGTGTATGTGCAATTCTGTGTGATTAGTTAGGTATTTAGTAAATAAATAATTAAACCCAATTTTATATTGCTGGTTCAACTTGTTAGTCAGGGTTCGTGCAGATAACCAAGAATTTACAACGTTCAGATGAGACTGAACTAAGATGACGATTAATATTGACTGCTATTGATGTAAAATATTACTAGGTCTTTAAGAGTTTATTCGGAAGATAACAGCTCTATAAATATTATTTAGTGGTGCCCGAGTCGCTAGTTAATTACATTTACATGATTAGCTCAATCAGGTAATATTAATTACGGATAAATTATTTTATAGAATAGCATGTCATATCACTTAATCTGGCATAGCCAAAGACACAACAGTTGTGTACATATTACCTCAAATAGCCTGACTAACCGGTGCACCTGCACATTGACTCTGTACCGATACCACCTGTATATAGCCACGCTACTGTTATTTTTTACAGTTTATTTTTTATTTCTTTACTTATCTATTGTTTACCTAATACCTATTTTTTTACTTAAAAACTGCACTGTTGGTTAAGGGCTTGTGACCCACAGTATAACACACACACACAAACACACAGAAACACAGAAACAGACACACACCGAGTGGAAAAGATGAGTTCATCACCAGTGTGTGATGCTCCGCTGGTCTGGTCTGGACTAAAGCCTGAACTAACGAGGTGGTCAACACCAACCCAATGTGTTCCTCTTACTCAGAAGCAATTAGCATGTCCACAGGAGCTAGGGCTGTATAAACACACAGCAATACTCAGTCCACTATCACATCCCATCTATTATCATGATTATACAACACACTAACTGCTCTGATGTGCTAGTTCCCCCAATCCCCTAGGACTAGGCTGACTGGGATTTCAAAATGGAGTCAGAGTGGAGACTATCTCTTAGGGACTTTCAAAGGAGTTTAGAAAGTTCCAAAAATATGGATGTAATGTCTCTTTGTGGTGCTAGAGAGAGTGTGATGTTTTTCAACCTTAGCAGGCCATCACCACCAGGTTAAGAGTAGAAAGCTACAACAGCTCTAATCATAATGAAATCATAAAGGACATGGTGTTCCAGGAAAGATCCATCAACAATCCTTACTTTCATACCCATATTAATCTCTTCCTCTCCTCTATCAGTCTCTTGTTCTGACTGGCCACCCACGAGAATGCTAATATGGGTTATGCGTATGCAGTGACGTATTCAGCAGCCTAAAAACCTAATGTAGGCCGTGGGCTCTTCCTCCTCCCAACCCGGGACTATTCTGTCCTGGTTCCCTTCTAGGCTCTGTTGTCTGGTCTCCATGGGGATACGGAGTCCTAGAATCCCTAGGTTAACTGGTGCTATACTGGTTCTATAATAGCTGGGTACAATGTTGTGGGATTTGGTGTACGGTACTCTGCAACATTGTTTTCTGCTGTGCTGCAAGGTGCAGTTGTGCTTATGTTGTTCTGTGATGTTGTTATGTGGTTCTATGCTATGCTGCTGTTATGTTGTTCTGTGCTGTTTTGTTGTTATGTGGTTCTATGTTGTTGTTATGTGGTTCTGTGTTGTTGTTATGTGGTTCTATGTTGTTGTTATGTGGTTCTATGTTGTTCTGTGCTGTTTTGTTGTTATGTGGTTCTATGTTGTTGTATGCTGTTGTTATATGGTTCTGTTTTTGTTATGTGGTTCTATGTTGTTTTTGTTATTTGGTTCTATGTTGTTCTATGTTGTTGTTATGTTGTTCTGTGTTGTTGTTATGTGGTTCTGTTATTGTTGTTATGTGGTTCCATGTTGTTGTTTTGTTGTTCTGTTTTATGTTGTTGTTCTGTGTTGTTGTTATGTAGTACTATGCTGTGCTGTTGTTATGTGCTATGCTGTACCGTGCGCAGTTGTGTGGTGAGGTTCCTTGTGGAGCCACTGGGGAGAGTGAATATGGGGCACTCCTACACATAGTGCACAGCACACATCAAAGGCCAGAACATTGTGTCGGAGCTCCCCTCTGGCGAAGAACAGCAGAAGATAACAGAGGGATACATACACCCCCCTCCCCGACAGCCCCTGCTCCTCCCGACATCCCCTGCTCCTTCCCGATAGCCCCTGTTCCTCCCGACAGCCCCTGCTCCTTCCCGATAGCCCCTGCTCCTCCCTGACAGCCCCTGCTCCTTCCCGATAGCCCCTGCTCCTTCCCGATAGCCCCTGCTCCTTCCCGATAGCCCCTGCTCCTCCCGACAGCCCCTGCTCCTTCCCGACAGCCCCTGCTCCCTCCCGACAGCCCCTGCTCCTCCCCGATAGCCCCTGCTCCTTCCCGACAGCCCCTGCTCCTTCCCGACAGCCCCTGCTCCTTCCCGATAGCCCCTGCTCCTTCCCGATAGCCCCTGCTCCTTCCCGATAGCCCCTGCTCCTTCCCGATAGCCCCTGCTCCTCCCTGACAGCCCCTGCTCCTTCCCGACAGCCCCTGCTCCTTCCCGATAGCCCCTGCTCCTTCCCGACAGCCCCTGCTCCTCCCTGACAGCCCCTGCTCCTCCCTGACAGCCCCTGCGCCGCCTAGTCTTACTCATCAGTGAGTTATTTCACACCAGCTGAGATGTGTCATATAATAAAGCATATGTTCTCCCTCCCTGACTCCACACGCAGATCCTCAGCTCCCCTACGCACTGCTAAAACAGCTCAGCGCCATCCTTTAAACCGCTCTACATGCCCGGGGAAAGCACTCAGCTATGACATTTACAGACTCACACCATTAGTCTGAAACTAACTTTAAATGTTAGGGTTAGGGGTTAGAAGAGGGAGACTGACAGCCTTTGTACAGGAAAGCCTATAGAATAAAGACATGACCTACGCAGTGCGCACACACCAGCCTGAGTGCTGCCTGGCACTTCGTTCCTCTTCCAGAATCTACTGTCTCTTCCTGCTACCAACCATAGATTGATTATTCATAGGTATGACTCCCTTCCTTGCGGAGGAGCCAGTGTGTGTGTGTGTGTGTGTGTGTGTATGTGTGAGCGTACTGAACATTAGTTGGGAGGATCAACAGCTTCCTGACCTAGGCCAACATCCCCAACGTAGAATCCCACATCATCCGACACCAACTCTGGCAGACAGGATACTGTGTCTGCATGCCTGACTCAAGGCTGCTCTAACTGGAAGTAGGGAACAGAATGCAAGGGGGGCAAAAGAAAAGGTACAAAGACGCCCTTAAAATCAACCTCAGAAAATGCAACATACACACAACTGGGAACTCCTTGCCACACAGCATACACACTAACTACATCAGACTAAGAGGACATCTGCACCACTCTGGCCTATTCAAAACAACAGAAGTGCAAAGATCAACCCACCAAGAAATTCACTGCCCTCCAACCTCGCTGTGTTTGTAGCTCCAGGATCAGCCTGCTCAGATAACAAGCAATTCTGCATGCAGAGACTCACTCTCTCCCTCTCCCTCCAGCTAAACATTAGGACCTGCACAACCCCTGTGACCGATCACCATGCATATTCAAGTGGGCCAGTGTGTTACAGAGAGGAATGAGAAGTATGGAGCGACACACACACACACACACACACACCTCAGAGTTAGGAAAGATATAAACGAATGACATGCTATGACATTTCAATCCGACACTGTGAAGCAGGCCCTGACTCAACAGATATTATGTAATCCACTCAGCCTAATCAATCAGGCTGTCTGTAGCTTAGCTAACTATAGCTCATTTCAAAATGGAAATAATTATTTCTCAATTGTATCAGACAGACGTCTCAAATTGACCACCTCAGCCTCAATCAGCCTCAGTAAACGACCACTTTGCCCTTTCAGAAAAACTGGTCTCTCCTTTCTCTCTATTTCCCTCCCAGTTCTCTCCCTCCGTCTCTGTTCTAACGGAGGTGTGCGATTCCAGAAGGCTCTTTCATGTGGTCGATATCAGTTGCGTAATAAACTTTGACCAGCTGCTAGATTTTCTCAACTGTGTGTGTGTGTGTGTAGTGGGTGTGTACTGTGTGTATGTAGTGAGCCTGGCCAGTGGAGGGTTGTGATGCCTGCTAGGGGGCCAGAGCGGAGCCAGGCCTTGCTAGGTCAGGGGCCTCAGCTCTGGCCCACCACACAACCCATAGTAGACGCGTCAGAAACTACTTCTGAAACATGTTCCACTACGGAGTAGAGAGGGGCGGGGGACGTCCGTCTGACTATGTCTGTCCTGGGCTGGCATCAGGGTCTACTTCATTTCTGGGTGGAAACTTCATGAAAAGTCATGTAGGAAGTTCCTCTATATGTCATACAACAGCTGATAACTGTACTCTAGTTCACATCAAAACTAGTTAGGCGTCCATCACGACCAAGGAAGAGTTGCGTCATTTCAGAAAATAGAAAATTATCCCTGGAAAGCATATGATTGAAATGTGACCAACAAGCTCACTCCTTCAAATAAAATGACCCGTGTGCTGCCTATTGAGGAACCCTGCCCTAGACTTCATTATTACCATTATGGAAATCATATGTTGTACTCCATTCCACTGAAACTACTGACAAATCACCTGGACAGCCAGAGAGTATCTATAGCTTTATGTATTTTTACTTAGTTGACAATGGTAGTTATATGTCTACTTCTACATTGGCCTAGGCTCTCTCTTTTATTGGGTCGGGCCCTAAACTGCCAGCTTGGGAACTTGCAACTAACCTATTCCAGCCCTCACATCAGTGAGCTCTGGACAGACACAGCTGTTTTTACACAAAGGGAAATGTATTCAGGTAAACTATTTTATGACGTTTCCCCTTGGATATATGGGATCCTCAAAGCATGATATTTTGCTCTTTCACATGAGGCCTGTTCATTATCTTGTAGGATATTGTTGGAAAGATTTGTCAAATACTGTTAGGAAATATTACCATTCAAATTTTGATTTAAAAAAATATAGAAAATGACTGCGAAGCCCAGTTTATTAGTGGCGAGTTAAGACAATCAGAAATCCGACATCCAGACATGCGTGCTCAGGCGCGCGCACTCAGTCAACATTAAGACCACAGAGAAACATGCTCATTGCTCACATGGAGCGCGCCAAACTAAATAGAATTTAAAAAATAACAAAACTCAGAAATTATGGTATGAAATATTAGGTTGTGAACTCTGCAAACAACGTTTCCACTCCGACTTTACAGTAAACTTCACAGTAAATGACTGTAGGCCTAATCCGTCCATTCATGAACAGAATGCAATGTAAACAAATGACAATGAACGCGCAAGAATTGGCGAGAAACAGCTCAGCGCATTCTGTAGAGAGACAAGCCAATATCTTCAGCACAGCCCCCTCCCCTTATTCTTGTCTCAACATTTCAAACGATACTCAAGACACATAATCTTAACATGTTTTAGATGATTTTCACTGACAGCCTCATCTCGACAATAGACAGCTTTAAAAGTAGCTAATGATCCTGTGGTTGTCACGCTCTCTGTTGAAGTATTCTGAATTATGTTATTTATTCTGTATAGACAGGAGTAGTTATATCATTTTGGCAAATGTATTGAAATGTACTTTAGGTTACAGTGACTACTGTTACCAAATCTACTACTATTATACCCCCCCTCAGCACCCCCTACTCAAAACATCTTCCTGCAGCTATGCCTGGATGTTATGTCTCCTAAATGCCAGTTACCCACTTTTCAAGAACGCCATACTATACACAAAATATTATAGGCCTACTAATAATAGTTTACAAAAGATACAGCGAGTTTTTCTTCCCTTTAAAGGGATGGGGATATGCGAAATAAAAATATATATATTCATATTGAAAATTGCACTGTAGTATCAGTCAGTTAAAATATAAATTCATCTAATCTGGTGTAGTTACATCTGCATCGTGTCCAAAAATGACGTTTATAAATCGAAGATCATGTTTATGAATAATATTCTCTAGCAGAAGTAGCCTATAGGGGAAAGTGTGTCACTTTGTTTCTGGAGGTTCAGGTTGAAATGTGATGAAGTTATCTGTTGACTTTATAACGTGAGGTCATGCTGCTCCCAAAAGCTCCCTCCCTCCATCTCCCCTCGAGATATTCAAAGTCATGATGGCTCTGCCATAAAATGTTCCTCGACCTTGGAGAAGAAACACAAACATTTTCACACCCAATCGTACCCCGATGATGCAATAGTTTATAAACAAGGAAGCGCGTTCAAAATAACGCTTACTCTACCTCCTTAATTAAACTAGTTTAAATTGTAAAATATCACATTCACCTGTACGTGCGCCAGTCTTCTCTTTGCAGTAAATACGTGTATATTCGACAGAATTAGCATCTAGTCATGTTCAGGGACGCTGTCTCTGCCTCATTTAGGCATGTCGCAGTGCTTGTCACAAGTGGAGCAGCGCATGGGCCATGTGTTGTGTCCAGCACGGGCTTTTCCAGCAGAACTACAGTCATTGAATTCTCTGGGCTTTAAAAGCAACGTTTCTGTAACGACGTAAGGATGGCAAAAAATGAATTATGCATTTCATTATGATACAAACAAACAGATTAATGAGATCAGATTAATGTGTATATATTTTTTGCATTAGAACAAGTTACTAAATGTTTAAAAAATAATATATTACAATGCCCTTTGTGAAACCTCTGATAGTGCAGAACATCTGTAAGATTAGTTAGCAATAAGATGACTTCAATTGGTAGTTTGCTAATCACCCCTTTTGCTTTTGAAACATCTTGGCACTCAGGTGATGTGAATCTGCATTGAATCTGACTGTAACACCCACCACATCTTAGCCACTGATATCTTCTGTAACCATTGACCTGAAGTCTAACCGTGAAGAAACTAAAATACTGTATAGGCATCATGCTGTTGTGCCTTATAATGATTCATTTCGAACGAGGGGAAATCTATTCCATCTTTCAATTATTGTTATGTCTGATTCAATCATCACACACAGCATACACTGTTCAATAATGTCCATACTTGCATAACTCAACATCTACTAATGCTATTTATAAAACATAACTGTATGATACAGTGATACAGACAGAGAGGGAGTGAGAGAGGGAGAGACAGAGAGTGAGACAGACAGAGTGAGACAGACAGAGAGGGAGAGGGCGAGACAGAGAGGGAAAGACAGATAGGGAAAGACAGAGAGGGAGAGACAGAGAGGGTGAGACAGAGAGTGAGACAGACAGAGTGAGACAGACAGAGAGGGAGAAGGCGAGACAGAGAGGGTGAGGCAGAGAGTGAGACAGACAGAGAGGAGAGATGGACAGAGGGAGAGGGCGAGACAGAGAGAGAGAGAGACAGAGAGGGAGAGAGTGTGAGGCAGTGAGTTTTGAGAATTAAAAAAGTTTTGAGAATGACACAAATATTAATTTTCACAAACTCTGCTGCCTCAGTTTGCATGATGGCAATTTGCACATACTCCAGAATGTTATGAAGAGTGATCAGATGAATTGCAATTCATTTCAAAGTCCCTCTTTGCCATGCAAATGAACTGAATCTCCAAAAAACATTTCCACTGCATTTCAGCTCTGCCACAAAAGGATCAGCTGACATCATGTCAGTGATTCTCTCGTTAACACAGGTGTGAGTGTTGACGAGGACAATGCTGGAGATAACTCTGTCATGCTGATTGAGTTCGAATAACAGACTGGAAGCTTCAAAAGGAGGGTGGTGCTTGGAATCCTGTTTCTTCCTCTGTCAAACATGGTTACCTGCAAGGAAACATGTGCCGTCGTCATTGCTTTGCACAAAAAAGGGCTTCACAGGCAAGGATATTGCTGCCAGTAACATTGCACCTAAATCAACCATTTATCAGATCATCAAGAACTTCAAGGAGAGCGGTTCAATTGTTGTGAAGAAGGCTTCAAGGCACCCAAGAAAGTCCAGCAAGCGCCAGGACCGTCTCCTAAAGTTGATTCAGCTGCAGGATCGGGGAACCACCAGTACATCGCTTGCTCAGGAATGGCAGCAGGCAGGTGTGAGTGCATCTGCACGCACTGTGAGGCGATGACTTTTGGAGGATGGCCTGGTGTCAAGAAGGGCAGCAAAGAAGCCACTTCTCTCCAGGAAAAACATAAGGGACAGACTGACATTCTGGAAAAGGTACAGGGATTGGACTGCTGAGTCATTTTCTCTGATGAATCCCCTGTCGTGTCTTTACTATCATTAAATTGAAGACTTAGTTTTTATCAAAGATTCTCTGTAATTAGTATTACGCGATCAAACTGATTAATCACGTAACCGTAATTAACTAGGAAGTCGAGGCACCAAGGAAAATATTCAGATTACAAAGTTATAATTTCCCAATATAACCTTTCAGATATTTTCATATCTGATCAATAGTCTTCTGATTAATTCATTAATTATTTTACCTCACGTTAGTCTCATTCCAAACGTCGTAAAATGTTGGTTATCTGCACAAACCCAGTCTTCACTATGAGTCATCCATACATCAATTGTCTTAAATCATTTATTTATTACTAACTAAGTACTTCACAGATATGCATAAACAAAACAACAAAGTAAATATGGTTACAAGAAATGATAGGAGAATGTGCCCTAGTGGGCTAAACCGGCATTGCGGCTTGGGGAAGTCAGAAGGGGAAGTCAGCTGAGAAGTCACTACAGAGTTGATAATTATAACAATTTAAATACTAATCCTTTGCACATGCTCACTAATTCGGGAACAATTGCAATCAAAATATATATTTACGCTCAGTGTGTCGTCTTGATTGCTGTTGAAAGTTAGTTTCTGTTGGAGAGTTTCCGTCCTCTCGCTCTCGCTCTCGGGTTAGAGGGGATAGTTCAGAGCGACATTCATTCATGTTGCTGTAGAATGGATGTTTCGGCGGTTGTCGTTCTTCGCGTTCAATGATACCGAATTCCTAGCTGCAGACTAGTAATTAATATCAAAGACTGGTCTTATTCTGTTGGTATCGATAGTCTAAGAGTTTAATCACGTGGTATGGTTAAACGATTCAGCAATGGTCTGCAACCTTTGTCCTCCCGTGATTTAGAGAAACATGGTCTAGTTGAGAATTTCTCAAGGTTGGGTTTTATTCGGAATTGCAGAAAAGGGGCTGTCCCAGGATGCCTTTTATTTTTATTTTTTTATTTCACCTTTATTTAACCAGGTAGGCTAGTTGAGAACAAGTTCTCATTTGCAACTGCGACCTGGCCAAGATAAAGCATAGCAGTGTGAGCATACAACAAAGAGTTACACATGGAGTAAACAATTAACAAGTCAATAACACAGTAGAAAACGAAGGGGGGGTCTATATACAATGTGTGCAAAAGGCATGAGGAGGTAGGCAAATAATTACAATTTTGCAGATTAACACTGGAGTGATAAAAGATCAGATGGTCATGTACAGGTAGAGATATTGGTGTGCAGAAGAGCAGAAAAGTAAATAAATAGAAACAGTACGGGGATGAGGTAGGTGAAAAGGGTGGGCTATTTACCAATAGACTATGTACAGCTGCAGCGATCGGTTAGCTGCTCAGATAGCTGATGTTTGAAGTTGGTGAGGGAGATAAAAGTCTCCAACTTCAGCGATTTTTGCAATTCGTTCCAGTCACAGGCAGCAGAGTACTGGAACGAAAGGCGGCCAAATGAGGTGTTGGCTTTAGGGATGATCAGTGAGATACACCTGCTGGAGCGCGTGCTACGGATGGGTGTTGCCATCGTGACCAGTGAGCTGAGATAAGGCGGAGCTTTACCTAGCATAGACTTGTAGATGACCTGGAGCCAGTGGGTCTGGCGACGAATATGTAGCGAGGGCCAGCCGACTAGAGCATACAAGTCGCAGTGGTGGGTAGTATAAGGTGCTTTAGTGACAAAACGGATGGCACTGTGATAGACTGCATCCAGTTTGCTGAGTAGAGTGTTGGAAGCCATTTTGTAGATGACATCGCCGAAGTCGAGGATCGGTAGGATAGTCAGTTTTACTAGGGTAAGCTTGGCGGCTTGAGTGAAGGAGGCTTTGTTGCGGAATAGAAAGCCGACTCTTGATTTGATTTTCGATTGGAGATGTTTGATATGAGTCTGGAAGGAGAGTTTGCAGTCTAGCCAGACACCTAGGTACTTATAGACGTCCACATATTCTAGGTCGGAACCATCCAGGGTGGTGATGCTAGTCGGGCATGCAGGTGCAGGCAGCGACCGGTTGAAAAGCATGCATTTGGTCTTACTAGCGTTTAAGAGCAGTTGGAGGCCACGGAAGGAGTGTTGTATGGCATTGAAGCTTGTTTGGAGGTTAGATAGCACAGTGTCCAAAGCCTGACCCTAACTGGGCTCATGGGCGGTCCTCTGATTTAGTTCAACTCAAAAGGGAATTGGAGTTTCCTTCATTAACCAGTCCAAAATCACATTACACAATTTTACAAACAGTATCATCCTCACTCATTCATCTTATACAACAATTAGATGTAAACCTCACATCTGAGGCTATTATATAAACAGTGTTATGGTAATGTGGCCGCACCGTCTCCCATGAGCTTCCCCAAGTTGTAACAAACGGACCAGTTCGTAGCTGGATTCTTCACCGATCTTTTATACCTTCTCCGGAACGTAAACGTTGTTCGGACCTCAAGTTCTGTGAGGTGGAAGAAATTCCTTTGTTCTCTATGAAACTTCACTCTATCTCGATACTGTGTGGCCATGAGGAGATCCTCTCCTCAGGAATTCACGACCTCTCTCTGACCACAGCAGGCTAGTTGAAGGAGGCAAGGGGGAGGCAGGGAGAGTGGGATGGGGCTTGCTGTACCCAAAGATGGCAATGCCATAACCCCTTTCCGATTGTTTGGGGCATGCAGAAAAAAGACCATTCATGTGTGGGGTTGCTTCTCAGCCAAGGGAGTGGGCTCACTCACAATTTTGCCTAAGAACACAGCCATGAATAAAGAATGGTACCAACACATCCTCCGAGAACAACTTCTCCCAACCATCCAGGAACAGTTTGGTGACGAACAATTCCTTTTCCAGCATGATGGATCATCTTGCCATAAGGCAGAAGTGGCTCGGAGAACAAAACATTTATATTTTGGGTCCATGGCCAGGAAACTCCCCAGACCGTAATCCCATTGAAAACGTGTGGTCAATCCTCAAGAGGTGGGTGGACAAACAAATAACCACAAATTCTGACAAACTCCAAGCATTGATTATGCAAGAATGGGCTGCCATCAGTCAGGATGTGGCCCAGAAGATAATTGACAGTCTTGAAAAAGAAGGGTCAACACTGCAAATATTGACTCTTTGCATCAAATTCATGTCATTGTCAATAAAAGCCTTTGACACTTATGAAATGCCTGTCATTATACTTCAGTATTCCATAGTAACATCTGACAAAAATATCTAAAGACACTGAAGCAGAAAACTTTGTGGAAATTAATATTTTTGTAATTCTCAAAACTTTTGGCCACGACTGTACAGTTTGATTGTGCTAATGTTGTCTCCCCTCTTCTCCTTTCCTCTCTGCTTTCTCCTGCCTCCCCTGCTTTCTCCTGCCTCCCCCTGCTTTCTCCTGCCTCCCCCTGCATTCTCCTGCCCCCCCTTGCTTTCTCCTGCCTCCCCTGCTTTCTCCTGCCTCCCCCTGCATTATCCTGCCTCCCCTTGCTTTCTCCTGCCTCTCCCTGCATTCTCCTGCCTCCCCCTGCATTCTCCTGCCCCCCCCCTTGCTTTCTCCTGCCTCCCCTGCTTTCTCCTGCCTCCCCCTGCATTATCCTGCCTCCCCTTGCTTTCTCCTGCCTCTCCCTGCAGGAGATATGTTCCGAATTCCAATTTGTTGTGGCTAACATTAGCTAGGTGGCTAACGCTAATGTTAACAAGCTCTATGGGTTAGGGGTTAAGGTTAGGGTTAAGGTTAGCGTTAAGGTTAAGGTTAGGAGTTGGGTTAAAGGGTTAGGGGAAGGGTTAGCTAAAAGGGTTAAGGTTAGGGTTAGAGGAAGGGTTAGCTAGCATGCTAAGTAGTTGCAAAGTAGCTAATTATCTAAAATGCTGAAGTTAATATATATATATATATATATATATATATATTTTTTTTTACCTTTATTTAACTAGTTGTCCTTAATGAGATTCGAATACGCAACAATTGGGTTGCTAGACATTTGCGTTATATGCCTCCCCATCCACCCCAACCAACCACACTCCTTTTGTTTTTGCCATAAGTAACTTTCTGTCTTATGTAACCATACCAAACGTAACATATCATACTAACTTGAGTGTCTCAGATTTACGTTTACTGTGTTACATCTAGTCTTTAAGACCAGTTTGCTCCCCTGCTTTCTCCTGCCTCCCTTTGCCTCCCCCACTTTCTCCTGCTTCCCCCGCTTTCTCCTGCCTCCCCTGATTTCTCCTGCCCCCCCCTGCCTCTAACAGCTGCATAGAGCTGTGCTCAAACAGTTCCTCCCCCTGCCTCTAACAGCTGCATAGAGCTGTGCTCCAACAGTTCCTCCCCCTACCTCTAACAGCTGCATAGAGCTGTGCTCCAACAGTTCCTCCCCTACCTCTAACAGCTGTATAGAGCTGTGCTCCAACAGTTCCTCCCCCTGCCTCTAACAGCTGCATAGAGCTGTGCTACAACAGTTCCTCCCCCTGCCTCTAACAGCTGCATAGAGCTGTGCTCCAACAGTTCCTCCCCCTGCCTCTAACAGCTGTATAGAGCTGTGCTCCAACAGTTCCTCCCTCTGCCTCTAACAGCTGTATAGAGCTGTGCTCCAACAGTTCCTCCCTCTGCCTCTAACAGCTGTATAGAGCTGTGCTCCAACAGTTCCTCCCTCTGCCTCTAACAGCTGTATAGAGCTGTGCTCCAACAGTTCTACCCCCTTCCTCTAACAGCTGTATAGAGCTGTGCTCCAACAGTTCCTCCCCCTGCCTCTAACAGCTGTATAGAGCTGTGCTCCAACAGTTCCTCCCCCTGCCTCTAACAGCTGTATAGAGCGGTGCTCCAACAGTTCCTCCCCCTCTCTAACAGCTGTATAGAGCTGTGCTCCAACAGTTCCTCCCCCTGCCTCTAACAGCTGTATAGAGCGGTGCTCCAACAGTTCCTCCCCCTCTCTAACAGCTGTATAGAGCTGTGCTCCAACAGTTCCTCCCCCTGCCTCTAACAGCTGTATAGAGCTGTGCTCCAACAGTTCCTCCCTCTGCCTCTAACAGCTGTATAGAGCTGTGCTCCAACAGTTCCTCCCTCTGCCTCTAACAGCTGTATAGAGCTGTGCTCCAACAGTTCCTCCCTCTGCCTCTAACAGCTGTATAGAGCTGTGCTCCAACAGTTCTACCCCCTTCCTCTAACAGCTGTATAGAGCTGTGCTCCAACAGTTCCTCCCCCTGCCTCTAACAGCTGTATAGAGCTGTGCTCCAACAGTTCCTCCCCCTGCCTCTAACAGCTGTATAGAGCTGTGCTCCAACAGTTCCTCCCCCTGCCTCTAACAGCTGTATAGAGCGGTGCTCCAACAGTTCCTCCCCCTCTCTAACAGCTGTATAGAGCTGTGCTCCAACAGTTCCTCCCCCTGCCTCTAACAGCTGTATAGAGCGGTGCTCCAACAGTTCCTCCCCCTCTCTAACAGCTGTATAGAGGGGTGCTCCAACAGTTCCTCCTCCTGCCTCTAACAGCTGTATAGAGCAGTGCTCCAACAGTTCCTCCCCCTCTCTAACAGCTGTATAGAGCTGTGCTCCAACAGTTCCTCCCCCTGCCTCTAACAGCTGTATAGAGCGGTGCTCCAACAGTTTCTCCCCCTTTCTAACAGCTGTATAGAGCGGTGCTCCAACAGTTCCTCCTCCTGCCTCTAACAGCTGTATAGAGCGGTGCTCCAACAGTTCCTCCCCCTCTCTAACAGCTGTATAGAGCTGTGCTCCAACAGTTCCTCCCCCTGCCTCTAACAGCTGTATAGAGCGGTGCTCCAACAGTTCCTCCCCCTCTCTAACAGCTGTATAGAGCGGTGCTCCAACAGTTCCTCCCCCTCTCTAACAGCTGTATAGAGCTGTGCTCCAACAGTTCCTCCCCCTGCCTCTAACAGCTGTATAGAGCGGTGCTCCAACAGTTCCTCCCCCTCTCTAACAGCTGTATAGAGCGGTGCTCCAACAGTTCCTCCCCCTGCCTCTAACAGCTGTATAGAGCTGTGCTCCAACAGGTCCTCCCCCTGCCTCTAACAGCTGTATAGAGCTGTGCTCCAACAGTTCCTCCCCCTCTCTAACAGCTGTATAGAGCGGTGCTCCAACAGTTCCTCCTCCTGCCTCTAACAGCTGTATAGAGCGGTGCTCCAACAGTTCCTCCCCCTCTTTAACAGCTGTATAGAGCTGTGCTCCAACAGTTCCTCCCCCTCTCTAACAGCTGTATAGAGCTGTGCTCCAACAGTTCTACCCCCTGCCTCTAACAGCTGTATAGAGCTGTGCTCCAACAGTTCCTCCCCCTCTCTAACAGCTGTATAGAGCTGTGCTCCAACAGTTCCTCCCCCTGCCTCTAACAGCTGTATAGAGCTGTGCTCCAACAGTTCTACCCCCTGCCTCTAACAGCTGTATAGAGCGGTGCTCCAACAGTTCCTCCCCCTCTCTAACAGCTGTATAGAGCGGTGCTCCAACAGTTCCTCCCCCTCTCTAACAGCTGTATAGAGCGGTGCTCCAACAGTTCCTCCCCCTCTCTAACAGCTGTATAGAGCGGTGCTCCAATAGGTCCTCCCCCTCTCTAACAGCTGTATAGAGCGGTGCTCCAACAGTTCCTCCCCCTGCCTCTAACAGCTGTATAGAGCGGTGCTCCAACAGTTCCTCCCCCTGCCTCTAACAGCTGTATAGAGCGGTGCTCCAACAGTTCCTCCTCCTGCCTCTATGGATGTATAGAGCGGTGCTCCAACAGTTCCTCCTCCTGCCTCTAACAGCTGTATAGAGCGGTGCTCCAACAGTTCCTCCCCCTCTCTAACAGCTGTATAGAGCTGTGCTCCAACAGTTCCTCCTCCTGCCTCTAACAGCTGTATAGAGCTGTGCTCCAACAGTTCCTCCCTCTGCCTCTAACAGCTGTATAGAGCTGTGCTCCAACAGTTCCTCCCCCTCTCTAACAGCTGTATAGTGCTGTGCTCCAACAGTTCTACCCCCTGCCTCTAACAGCTGTATAGAGCTGTGCTCCAACAGTCCCTCCCCCTGCCTCTAACAGCTGTATAGAGCGGTGCTCCAACAGTTCCTCCCCCTCTCTAACAGCTGTATAGAGTGGTGCTCCAACAGTTCCTCCTCCTGCCTCTATGGATGTATAGAGCGGTGCTCCAACAGTTCCTCCCCCTCTCTAACAGCTGTATAGAGCGGTGCTCCAACAGTTCCTCCCCCTCTCAAACAGCTGTATAGAAAGGTGCTCCAACATTTCCTCCTCCTGCCTCTATGGATGTTCTCACTATCTGTTTTTATTTCACAGGAGCACTCAACTGCCTGAGGTGTAGACCCAGCCCCTCTAAACAGCAGATGCTCAGGAGGTGGAGAATGGGAGGTCTTACCGTTCTACAGCAGCACTGTGCTGTGCATCATTCACATAAAAGGAGGCAATTAGACACTGTGAAAACATAACATAACTTCATCTCAACGACCTGAAACACAGCAGCAGCGACATGTGTGTGTGTGTGTGTCTATGCTTGCAAGCTACAGTGCTATAGAGCTACAGTGCTATAGAGCTACAGTGCTATAGAGCTACAGTGCTATGAAAAAGTTGATCATTTTCTCTTCTTTTGCATATTTTTGATACTGAATGTTATCAGATCTTCAACCAAAATCTAATATTAGATGAAGGGAACCTGAGTGAACAAATAACACAACAATTACATCCTTAATTCATTTAATAAGCAAAGTTATGCCTCACACAATAACCCTGAGTGAAAAAGTAATTGCCCCCTTATACTCAATAACTGGTTGTGCCACCTTTAGCTGAACGACTCCAACCAAATGCTTAGATCAGTCTCTCACATCGCTGTGGAGGAATTTTGGCCCCCTCTTGGCCCATGCAGAACTGTATTAACTCAGCGACATTTGTGGGTTTTCAAACATAAACTGCTTGTTTCAAGTCCCGCCACAACCTCTCAATTGGGATTAGGTCTGGACTTTGACTAGGCCATTCCAAAACTTTAGATTTATTGCTTTTTAGCCATTTTCATGTAGACTTGATTTCGTGTTTTAGATCATTGTCTTGCTGCATGACTCAGAAGCCCTTCAACTTCAGCTCACAGACGGATGGCCTGACATTGTTCTGTAGAATTCTCTGATACAGAGCAGAATTCATGGTTAATTCTATTAACGCAAGTCGTCCAGGTCCTGAGGCAGCAAAGCATCCCAAATCATCACACTATCACATCACACCATGCTTGACCGTTGGTATAAGGCTCTTACTGTGGAATGCAGTGTTTGGTTTTCGCCAGGTATAATGAGACCCATGTGGTCCAAATAGTTATACTTTTGACTCATCAGTCCATAGAACATTCTTCCAAGAGTCTTGATGATCATCCAGGTGCTTCCAGGTGCTTTTTGACAAACTTGAGTCAACGTTTTGGATGAGATGGGTCCCATTATGTGGTATTAAGGAGGAGGAAGATGAGGATGAGGAAGAGAAGGCAGAAGAGAAGGAGGAGAGGTAGGAAGAGGAGGGGGAAGAGAAGGAGGAGGAGAGGACAAGAAGGAGGAGGAGGAAGAGAAGGAGGAGTAGTGGGAAGAGAAGGAGGAAGAGAAAGAGGAAGAGGAGGAAGAGGAGGAGGACGAAGAGGAAGAAGAGAAGGAGGAGGAGGAAGGAGAGGACAAGAAGGAGGAGGAGGAAGAGAAGGAGGAGTGGGAAGAGGAGGAAGAGAATGAGGAGGAAGAGGAGGAAGAGGAAGAGGAAGAAGAGAAGGAGGAGGAGGAGGAGGAAGAGGAAGAAGAGAAGGAAGAGGAGGAAGAGAAGGAGGAGGACAAGGAGGAGAGAGAATGAGGAAGAGGAGCAAGAGGAGGACGAAAAGGAGGAGTAGGAGGAAGATGAGGAAGAGGAACAAAGGAGGAGCAAGAGGAGAAGGAGCAGGAAGAGAAGGAGGAAGAGGAGGAAGAGGAGGAAAGGGATTGGGGAGGAGGAGGAGGGCATCCCTCTACCAGGAAAATGTGCGAATGCAGCATTTGATCCTGCTGGCCTCCAGCATCAATAGTGTCTTTTAAACATGGCTGAGAACCATAAACCTATGATGATGCACTGGGGCCTTACAAGAGGTCATGGGGATAATCTCAATTGCATGTTCCTCTCGCCCTCTCTCCTTTCTCCTCGCCTTCTTCTCAAAACCCATTGGAGGCAACCGCCAGAGGTCCCTCAACTTTGACTTTCTCTTCTACTGGGTTTTGAGAAGGAGGCGAGGAGAGGCGGCAGGGTAGCCTAGTGGTTAGAGCATTGGACTAAATCTGTCGTTCTGCCCCTGAACAGGCAGTTAACCCACTGTTCCTAGGCCGTCATAGAAAATAAGAATTTGTTCTTAACTGACTTGCCTAGTAAAATAAAATAAAGGTAAAAAGAGAAACATACAATTTAGATTCTCCCACAGAGAGAGGAGGAAGGTGATAGAGGTAGATGGGGGGGTGCACATGATGCACATAAAACTAAAAATACAAGTGGACATGTGTGTAAGAAAATGCATAAGTTTAGGCAATAAGTTATAAAGAGACAAAGGAATGTACAGTACTGTACTCTATTGACAAATATATATATACTGTATAAGCTAGCTATATATGCTAGCTCAATAAGATCTGTCATCCTGTTTTTCATTACTTAAAGTAAATTATCAACAAAAAAATCACCCCCTCCCCAAAGACACTGAGACACCCCCCCCCAAAGACTCCCACTGAGACACACACACCCAAAGACTCCCACTGAGACACACATCCCCCAAAACTCCCACTGCGACACACATCCCCCAAAACTCCCAATGAGACCCCCCCCCCCCCCCCAAAGACTCCCACTGAGACACACACTCCCAAAGACTCCCACTGAGACACACACCCCCAAAGACTCCACTGAGACACACACCCCCCAAAACTCCCACTGAGAGTAGAGAAATCTAAGCATGATCCTCGTCACCATTTCCTGTTCTTGCTAAAAATAAAGATGTAAGATGTTCTTCCCTGGCCACTGGGGAAAGGGTGATGGTCTGCTGCTGGGAACCATTCTGGGTATTTTTGTCATGTTAAGTTTTGGAAACATCTTCTCTCTCTGTGTGAAGGGAGACATCTGACATTTTATATCAGTATTTCCTTCATCCGTATGCGTAGCTCAATTTATAAAAAGAGATATCAGTATCTTTATCTCTTTTTTATTTGAGGCCATGGGGTAGGGTAGGGGGACAGACAAGACCATGGGGTATGGGGCCAGACAAGGCCATGGGGTAGGGTAGGGGGGTAGACAAGACCATGGGGTATGGGGCCAGACAAGGCCATGGGGTAGGGTAGGGGCGTAGACAAGACCATGGGGTATGGGGCCAGACAAGGCCATGGGGTAGGGTAGGGGCGTAGACAAGACCATGGGGCATGGGGCCAGACAAGGCCATGGGGTAGGGTAGGGGGACAGACAAGACCATGGGGTAGGGGGCCAGACAAGGCCATGGGGTAGGGTAGGGGGACAGACAAGACCATGGGGTAGGGTAGGGGGACAGACAAGGCCATAGGGCAGGGTAGGGGAACAGACAAGGTTATTGGTCAGGGTAGGGAAACAGACAAGGTCATTGGGCAGGGTAGGGTGGCAGACAAGGTCATGGAGCAGGGTAGGGTGGCAGACAAGGTAATGGAGCAGGGTTGGGTAAAGACAAGGTCATTGGTCAGGGTAGGGGGGCAGACAAGGTCATTGGGCAGGGTAGGGGGACAGACAAGGTCATGGGGCAGGGTAGGGGTGCAGACAAGGTCATGGAGCAGGGTAGGGAAACAGACAAGGTCATTGGTCAGGGTAGGGGGGGGAGGACAAGGTCATTGGGCAGGGTAGGGTGGCAGACAAGGTCATGGAGCAGGGTAGGGTGACAGACAAGGTCATTAGGCAGGGCAGGGGGACAGACAAGGTCATGGAGCAGGGTAGGGGTCGGACAAGGTCATTGGGCAGGGTAGGGGAACAGACAAGGTCATGGGGCAGGGTAGAGGGGCAGACAAGGTCATGGAGCAGGGTAGGGTAACAGACAAGGTCATTGGTCAGGGTAGGGGGACAGACAAGGTCATTGGGCAGGGTAGGGCGGCAGACAAGGTAATTGGGCAGGGTAGGGTAACAGACAAGGTCATTAGGCAGGGTAGGGGGACAGACAAGGTCATTGGGCAGGGTAGGGCGGCAGACAAGGTAATTGGGCAGGGTAGGGTAACAGACAAGGTCATTAGGCAGGGTAGGGAGACAGACAAGGTCATTGTGCAGGGTAGGGAGACAGACAAGGTCATTGTGCAGGGTAGGGGGGCAGACAAGGTCATTGGGCAGGGTAGGGAGACAGACAAGGTCATTGTGCAGGGTAGGGAGACAGACAAGGTCATTGTGCAGGGTAGGGAGACAGACAAGGTCATTGTGCAGGGTAGGGAGACAGACAAGGTCATTAGGCAGGGTAGGGAGACAGACAAGGTCATTGTGCAGGGTAGGGAGACAGACAAGGTCATTGTGCAGGGTAGGGGGGCAGACAAGGTCATTGGGCAGGGTAGCGGGGCAGACAAGGTCATTGGGCAGGGTAGCGGGGCAGACAAGGTCATGGGGCAGGGTAGCGGGGCAGACAAGGTCATTGTGCAGGGTAGGGGGGCAGACAAGGTCATTGGGCAGGGTAGCGGGGCAGACAAGGTCATTGTGCAGGGTAGGGGGGCAGACAAGGTCATTGGGCAGGGTAGCGGGGCAGACAAGGTCATTGGGCAGGGTAGGGAGGCAGACAAGGTCATTGTGCAGGGTAGGGGGGCAGACAAGGTCATTGGGCAGGGTAGCGGGGCAGACAAGGTCATGGGAAATTGTTGTCAACACAAACCATTTATATGATTATTATCCTCTTTGAAGATTCATCCAAAGAGCGAGGTCAGGCAAGGGTGTGTGTGTGTGTGTGTGTGTGTGTGTGTGTGTGTGTGTGTGTGTGTGTGTGTGTGTGTGTGTGTGTGTGTGTGTGTGTGTGTGTGTGTGTGTGTGTGTGTGTGTGTGTACACTGAAGTGCTCGAGGAAAGGCCGAGGCTTTCAAGAACTGAGACAGCCTCTACCAATAAAACTCTACACATCCTTGGACCATGGCGAATGAAGAGAAGTGCCTGGTTTCCTACAGCTAGTGTGTCACTGTGGGCCTTATGTCATGTTAGGACCAGACTGTCTGTTAGGGGGGATGTCACAGTGAGTGCTTGTCTCGCCACATTAAAACACATCCAGTGTGATGGTTGAGCTGCTGCACTGTGAAATAAGGACACAGAGACAGAGATATTCATGCTTTGTTTTTTAATCACTTCATAGAAAAAGTATTTTCTGATATTTTAACACAATATACAATATTATACCATACATTGTGTGAAACATTTAATATGTCCGCTGCGACTGTAACGCGTTAGGTAGGTATTCAAAAGACATGTCAAATAAAAAACCTCTCTCATGCAGATAGTGCCAAGCGTGGCTAACCACAACTCAGACCAAAATGTTTAACATAGATTAACAATGTTATACTGGTGACAAATTTGAATTTCAAAACTGCTAACAAGTTTTGGTCAAATCAAAATAGTTCACAATAGCACAATCAATTACAAGAAGATCACGTTTGTAACGATTCATCACGTTCAGCTCAGAGATATTGTAGCATGCCACCAATAATCCCCTAGAACTACTTTACATGGAAGGACGTGTAAAGGAGCAGACACTCTGTCTGTCTTTCTGTTGTTATTCCTTACTTCTGTCGAACCAGTAGATCTGAACCCCAAATCAGCAATCTGCATTGAAAATGTTGCACAGAGGAGCATGGATTAGTCACTACTACAAGCTGCTAAGAGGAGAACGTCTCGGTGTGGACTAGTGATAGACTACAGTATCAAAGCTTCTCCACAGCTTATCATAGCTATAACCAGGCCTCTGTTGTTTAACATGTCCTCTATGCGTTGTAAACCTACAGGTTGTGAATATGTCTCTTTAGCTGCTGCTCAGGGCACTCAAACATTTGTGCGAATATATATTGACTTATTATATAATATTAAAAAAACAAATATAGGATATAAAAAGCCTCCGACGCAGAGCCCCCGACGCAGAGCCCCCGACGCAGAGCCCCCGACGCAGAGCCCCCGACGCAGAGCCCCCGACGCAGAGCCCCCGACGCAGAGCCTCCGACGCAGAGCCCCCGACGCAGAGCCCCCGACGCAGAGCCCCCGACGCAGAGCCCCCGACGCAGAGCCCTGTACATGTTAGACACTCCCCTTCCAGGTAATGCAAGTGCATATAAATTAAAATAGATTTACACTGACTGAAACAGTATTCTTATGTACAGTACAACTGAATGTAATGAATACACTGTTATAAACAGCAAAGGACCAGCTTGAGCTCTAGTGACAGACAATAAGAGGAGTCATGTTGAGCCTTGGTGACAAAGACTAACATGTATACACACACGTACTCTCACATTTTATGACATGCACACACACACACGCACACGCATCGACGCACACGATTACCATGTAAGCCTGCTGGAGTGAGTGAGGTTATAGACAATAAGGTAGTTGAAGTACCTTTGAGTATGTCAGTAAACCTAAGTGAATAATGGAGAATAGGTCATAGAAGCTGAATAGGCCATCATGAAAACCAGCCATGGAGGCCTGTAAAGGACAATCTGCCTTGCAGACTGCCTGGAGTTGACGGTCTTAATGCTGGCCCACAGTGACAGTGAATTACACTGTCCGGGGCCTTTTGGTTTGGTGTCTCTGTCACATCATCTCTAGATAACCTACTACTGTGGGTCATCATCCTCTTGTTCTCAACAATAAGTATTTTTCTCCTCGGGTTTGGGTTTTGCAGCAGAGGATTAAATTTAACGGACTAAATCCTGATAAACTTCCCGTCCGGTCAGGAAATGTGATACAGTTAGTGGGAAGGGAAGATTAAGGTCAATGGGTAGAAGCAGAACCTCGTTCCCTTTTATTAGGTGGATGAATAAATAGCTGAACTGTATGAACCACGTGAATAATTATAGTGCAGCTGACTTCTAGACATGCAGCCGCCCGGCCACCTTTCATCATCTGGACCGGTCCTGATTCTACAGGGATAGGGGGTCCTTCCTTAGTTAGATTGTTACATTATCAGAACCAGTTAGGTTTTGGAATCTTTGGTCCAGTAGGATTAATAGACGACAGCAGGATACCTCGAGAGGAAGCTGGAAATAGCCTTCCAACTGCATGTGATAAGAAACTTTGCTTTGGCTGCCAAGTGCTATTTCTGTCTATGATGTTGACATTTGTTTGGAGTCTGAACGATATCAGGATTTGATCCATGAGGGAGATTGTGGGGAGGCAGGTTAGATGTCAGAATGTTGTGTAACTGTTTTCTGGAGCTAAAGTGAACATCTATCTGCCTACCATTTGTCTACAGTGAGGTCTGACAATCTAGACGTGCAACACGAATGTGTACATTGTGTACTTTTAATTTCCATATAGAAACATATATTTTGTACATGGATTAAGATGACAGAATGTGTATTTCTTATTATGGGAAAACTTGTTTTTAGCATTTGATGAGTATGTCCAGGAATTGTTTGTCTAAGTTTGGATTTCTTCTATTGCCCAATAGTAGTAGGAAGACTGTTCTCTTTGTCTGAGATATAAAAGGATTTTGCTCTTGAGCTTTCGAAAAAGAAAGAAAAAACAACAACATTCATACTAAAGTGTGTTCAATAAATTAAAAAACTATTTAAAAGATAATAGTAAAAAGGCACATAAAAGTCCTCTGACAAATGATACAAGAAAAAAGTGAACATATTTTTCTCTCTCTATATAAACTCATGTCCATCAATCAGTAGTTCATAAGCTACCTGATGACATCCCATTTCAGTAAAAAAGTCACAAGGTACAAAACTTCTCTCAGTAGTAGTGTTGACATTTGCCAGTCGGGATGGAAAAACAACCATTTCCCAGATTGGCCCAAGTCCTTCATTTCATTTCCTCAGAGGCCTTTCCGTCAGTCCTTCAGGCCCAAAATGTTTGCAGCATTTTTCCTGAGAACTCCGTAGCCGCCCCACTGAAACTGTCCCTCTGTTGCCGGCTCCTAACGGTGCAAGGATGGGGGGGTTGAAACTGACGCCCCATGCGAGCTCAAACTAAGACCCCCGTGGGCTTGTTAAAAAGCACAGCTGCAGGATTTCTCCTGTTTAAAACATTAAACCAACCACCATTGCGGTGCAGCCGAGCCCATTAAGTGTCTGTGGGTGATGCATCGTGAGTAATTATCGCTATGGATGACGTGGGCTCCATGGATTCCTCGGGGTCCTGACAGTCAAAGTAGTCAACCGGAGACCGAGACGACTCCCCCAAAACATCCTCTTCCTCCTCCTCATCCTCCTGGCTCTGTTCATCTTTCTCTGTACCCTCAGAGTCCTCCTCCTCCAGGGTGAGTTCAAACTGGAACTTGTCTCCCACCTGGCCCCCTTCACCTCCACCCTGCTCGTGCTGCTCCGTGGCCCAGGGAGGAGAGGGGCTCTGGGGAATCATGCTCTGGTACCAGTTCCTGTTGTCCTCCAGAGTGTCCAGGATGTCCTGAGCATCAGGGTGCACCAGGTCAGCCCACGTCTCCCACAGAGGGTGGACGATGTAGTCTATGAAACCCACCTGGAGAGAGGGAGGGAAAGGGAACAGTAGTGAGTCAGGAGTTGGAGTGTGTATGTGTGTGTGTATATGTGTGTCTCTGTATGTCCAGTATCATACCTGGCTTTTCTCTACTGAGGCAGTGTGTTTGTCACACATGGGGCTGATCTCCATGCCTCTCTCCCTCTCCCTGTCTCCCTGGTGGAAGAACTCCTCCATGATGCGGTCGGTCCACTGACGGTACAGCTCCAAGGACTTGGTCGGGTTACTCAGGTCAGCACAGTGAACCATGTTCCTCAGCACCTGATGGAGAGACGGAGGGAGAGAAGAAGGTGAGAGTGATATAGAGTGGTAGGAGAGAAAGCGAGAAGAAGAAAGATGGCTAGAGAATGAATGAACAGGGTTGAAGAAGAGAGCAGGAGGAGACAGGTGAAAATGGAGTGAAGGAGCAGAGGTCATACCACAATCTAAACCATTTTACTAAGTCTAGATGATGATGATGATGAAGATAAGCCCACCTGTATTCTGTCGGTGTAGTTGTCCAGCAGCAGGACCCCAGAGCTGGTCACCTTCTTGGTCTCCACCATGGTCTTCAGGTCAGCTAACAGACTCATGTGCTTGGACATGTCAGTGGCCAGAACCATTTCGATCACCATCTTCCTTAGGCTCTGCCTCTGCTTCTTGGTCAGGCTCTGGAAGATGTCACAGTTGTCCTCCTGCAGCAGCTTGAAGCCCACAGCTAGATGGTGGTTCTCTAACACGGACTCATCGTTGTACATCAGGGCCAGCTCAGAGTCTGAGGGAGACAACAGACAATGAATCAGTCACTTGTTCAACACAGTTGATGAATATGGATATCTATACAGTATCTATAGATAATTCTCATATATTTATTCTATACATTATTCACATAACAGTAACAGGTGTAAGAGAAAGACTCACTGGTATTGATGAGGAACTGGTTGGACACCCCCGGGTGGTCCACATCATGGATTGCTGCAGCAAAGATGGCCGCCAAAATCTCTAGATCACTGAAGACCGCCTATGTGAGAGAGAGGGTCCAGGGTTAAGAATTTCTCAAGAGAAACAGTCAAAGAACAGAACAGCTACAGGGAAGAGCTAATCCCAGTGCAACCCACTCCCATTGATTCCCATGGCTAGGGTTGCTATTGCTAACAGCCAACATAGTGTAAACACTAGTCAGAGCCAGATGAGTGCTGGCCTACATTAGCGAAATGACTATCTTATGCTAACCATGTCTCTGTCTCTCTATAGGCACCCATACATAGCGGTTTGACACTGGCTGTAAGAGCAGGGCTGTACACATGATGGAGGGATGGAGGGACGGATGGGGTGACTGTAAAAAAGGAGGAGAGCGGCTGGTGACATGTTGAGGGCTAGGTCACGCTGTTAACTACGTCATGGATGAGTTTCCACTGTATATATATATAGAACCACAGAGAATGGAGCTGTGAGAACAAACAGAATGGGGTGAGGGAGGGGGCAAGGAGAGAGGGAGGAATATGGGATAACTTTTGGTTTACGTCTAAAGACTGAGGGAAGATGACTTAGGGAGAATGCGATTGAAAACCCTGGGGAAGACTTACAGAACCTTAAGATTCAAGGGTTGGGGTGAGAGTAAGGACAGAGCACTAATGTGGAATTCTATAAGCTTAGATGGGTGTGGGATAAGGGTGAGGTAATGGTAGGGTGTGGGATAAGGGTGAGGTAATGGTAGGGTGTGGGATAAGGGTGAGGTAATGGTAGGGTGTGGGATAAGGGGGAGGTAATGGTAGGGTATGGGATAAGGGTGAGGTAATGGTAGGGTGTGGGATAAGGGTGAGGTAATGGTAGGGTGCTGATGTGGGATAAGGGTGAGGCAATGGTAGGGTGTGGGATAAGGGTGAGGTAATGCTGATGTGGGATAAGGGTGAGGTAATGGTAGGGTGTGTGATAAGGGTGAGGTAATGGTAGGGTGTGTGATAAGGGTGAGGTAATGGTTGGGTGTGGGGTAAGGGTGAGGTATGGGATAAGGGTGAGGTAAGGCTAGGGTGTGGGATGAGGGTGAGGAAATGGTTAGGTGTGGGATAAGGGTGAGGTAATGGAAGGGTGTGGGATGAGGGTAAGGTAATGGCAGGGTGTGGGATGAGGGTGAGGTAAGGCTAGGGTGAGGGGTGAGGGTGAGGTAATGGTAGGGTGTGGGATAAGGGTGAGGTAATGCTGGTGTGGGATAAGGGTGAGGTAATGGTAGGGTGTGTGATAAGGGTGAGGTAATGCTGATGTGGGATAAGGGTGAGGTAATGGTAGGGTGTAGTATAAGGGTGAGGTAATGGTAGGGTGTAGTATAAGGGTGAGGTAATGGTAGGGTGTAGTATAAGGGTGAGGTAATGGTAGGGTGTGGTATAGGGGTGAGGTAATGGTAGGGTGTGGGGGATGTGTGAAGAAAAGAAAAGTCTAGTGTCAGCCACTTAGGTCGAGGGCTGGTGTGGGGGTTAGGGGTTAGGTAACTTACATCGAGGGCTGGTGTAGAGAGCAGGATGTGTGTGGACTGGGGTTAGGGGTTTGGTAACTTAGGTCGAGGGCTGGTGTGGGGGTTAGGGGTTAGGTAACTTACATTGAGGGCTGGTATAGAGAGCAGGATGTGTGTGGACTGGGGTTAGGGGTTAGGTAACTTACATCGAGGGCTGGTGTAGAGAGCAGGATGTGTGTGGACTGGGGTTAGGGGTTTGGTAACTTAGGTCGAGGGCTGGTGTGGGGGTTAGGTAACTTAGGTCGAGGGCTGGTGTAGAGAGTAGGATGTGTGTGGACTGGGGTTAGGGGTTTGGTAACTTAGGTCGAGGGCTGGTATAGAGAGCAGGATGTGTGTGGACTGGGGTTAGGGGTTTGGTAACTTAGGTCGAGGGCTGGTATAGAGAGCAGGATGTGTGTGGACTGGGGTTAGGGGTTTGGTAACTTACATCGACAGCTGGTGTAGAGAGCAGGATGTGTGTGGACTGGGGTTAGGGGTTTGGTAACTTAGGTCGAGGGCTGGTGTAGAGAGCAGGATGTGTGTGGACTGGGGTTAGGGGTTTGGTAACTTAGGTCGAGGGCTGGTGTGGGGGTTAGGGGTTAGGTAACTTACATCGAGGGCTGGTGTAGAGAGTAGGATGTGTGTGGACTGGGCCACGTCTGCCGCGTGGAGGCTGTTGTGGTAGGCCACGTCTCCATGGTAGTGGTCCTCCAGGGTCATCATGTACGCCACAAACGTCTCTGTCGGGATCTTAAAGGTCTTCAGCAGGTCTCTCTCCTGCAGGGGACACAAGGATATGACTTAGTACCTATGTACAGCTGTACCATATTGTCTGTGTGTGTTTGTGTGTGTGTCTGCATTGCATGCATATATGTGCGTGCAGGCGTGCATGTGTGTGTGTAGGAGTGTTTAGCCAGTTATAACCTACCTGGAAGATGGCGTACATGATACAGGTGAGCGGTCTATGTTCGGAGTACTCTGACACGGTAAAGATGTTCAGACCCCACTTATTCAGATCCTCCAGCTCCTTGGAGAGCATGTCCTCCTTGTCCGTCTTGACCCCGAAACGTGAGATGGAGGAGTTGGAGAGGGAGGGTCCATAAGAGACCTTCTTCACTCCAGTGATCTGAGTCATCAGCTGTTGCTGCTTCTTCCTCTCCCGACCAGCCTTCTCCTTGGGGGTCACAGATGGCATGTCCATGTCGTTCTGTTTGTCTGAGGGGGGAGAGGACATCTCTTTGGGTTAGGACACTCCATGCCATTGTGTTTGTCAGACCACAGAGAGAAGAGAGGATGAAGGTTCGATGGCCCATTCAGTTTAGTAATGTCATTACAATGAGCTCTA
>NC_034186.2:14887123-14937123 GCF_002021735.2 Oncorhynchus kisutch | reverse complement strand
TCTCCCACACATATCTTCTGTCCTAAATGGCACCCTATTCCATATGTAGTGCACTACAATTACCAGGGTCCATAGGGCCAGTCCATAGGGTTCTGGTCAACAGTAGTGCACTATATAGTGAATAGGGTACCATTTGGGATGCAGGCAGAGAGTCACGACTGGACCCCCCCCCCTCCCCCTCTCTCTCTATCCACTGGCTCTGATGTGGCCTAACAAGCTTACCTGTCAATCAACCAGCAGCAGAGGCACCTCACTAAGAAATGTGTAGCCAGTCAACCACCTCAAAGCTTCAGGCTTTTCCTATCTGGTTTTGTTTTAATGGGCCTTGGGAGTGATGGATGAATACTAACAAGAGGTAATGGGGCAGGGTTTTACAGTACACCCCCGCAACAAGCATCCAGACTCAGACAAAATGGAGGGAGGATCCCACACACACATACACTGTGGTATACTATATACACACATGTGTGAGATATAAGACATGTGTATTTGTGTGTACAAGTGTGGGTGTATGAAAGTGTGTTTGATTGGTTGTGTGTGCATGATTGATCTTTAGCAGTCTATAAGAAGTGTGTGGGAACAGTCACTTCTGTTCACACACACAAAGCAATGGATTTACCTAAAGAGAGTGAGTGTGTGTGTGTGTGTGTGTGTGTGTGTGTGTGTGTGTGTGTGTGTGTGTGTGTGTGTGTGTGTGTGTGTGTGTGTGTGTGTGTGTGTGTGTGTGTGTGTGTGTGTGTGTGTGTGTGTGTGTGTGTGTGTGTGTGTGTGTGTGTGTGTGTGTGTGTGTGTGTGTGTGAGAGAGAGAGAGAGAGAGATCAGGTCGTTACCCATAAAGGTGTTGGAGATGAACTCGGACACCTGGTTCCCGGAGCGACTCATCTCTGAGAGGTGTGTCAGCTCCCGGTTCAACATTCTCTTGAACTGGAAAAGAAGATACAGAGGAGAGGGGGAAAACATCAGTATCCTGGAAACTACTGGAAAACCTGGAAGACATTATGGTGCAGGAGAATACCGTGGAAAAGCACAGTCACTGGTGATTACTGTATGCTCATCCAAGCTTTATACAAACAAACTAAATTTCTAAACAAATCTCTAAACATTACACACAATCGGTACAAAAGGGATTTGGAAAATAACCATTTTATTGTTTTCAGATCAACAAATCAAATCCCTCCAGGATAATATTATGCAGTGCAGATTCCATCTGGTTATTTTCACATTCATGGTTTCTGGTTCATATTGCAAAACCTGCAGATCTGCAGTGTATTATACAGCCTATGAGAAAAGCATGCATACAACACAGCTGTAGGGAAGCCCCGCCTCTGCAGCAACAGTAGCACTGTCTGTGTGTCAGAGAGAGAGATTCCTAGCCCCATCCACAGCACTATTGTGTTCTGCAAAGATGCAACCAAGATGGAGCCTCAGCTCAGCTACATAACATCAGACCACCTAGGACCAAACAACCACCACACTGCATAGAACACAACCACACAACTACACCCTCCAAAACATCATCAAAACATCACCAAAATACTATAACAGCTCAAACACCAAAACCAGAAGGTAAATATAATGTCATGGCATGTTATCCTGAGCAGCTATGTCAGCTAGCAATACAATACACACCTTAATATAACCCCAAGACACAGACAGCAGGTAGTTAGCTTCAGGCATTTTGGAACGCGTTTTTCCCTCCCTATAGGACAGAGAGCCAGCAGCAACAGCCGCAGAACTACTGTAATCCAGCGTGGTAAAATAGAGAGAGGCAGATGAACGGGACTCCTTTAGTGCTAAAAATAATCCTCCTCTTCTCTCCTCTTCTCTGCTCCTTTGGCTTTCTGGCTCAACGGCTAATAGAACAGCTGGTTAAAGATGGCTGGTCGCTCTCTCTCTCAGCGGATGTCTCAGTGAGGCTCTCCATGTCTAGGTAAGAGGATACCAAATACCAAAGAGGAGAAGGAAGCAGACTGTAGCTGTAGTCAGGGTTAGTGGTTCCGTCCTAGGCTAGGAGATCCACAGAACTGGGCTGCAGCTGGAGCTATGAGCTAGATTTGGAGCTGAGGAGGGCTCTGAGCACTGATGAATAATAGACAAGAAGGGGAGGAGGGAAGAAATAGTGGGATGGAGAGAGGAGGAGAGAAAAAGTAAAGCACTGCGATGCTCATCTGACTGGAGGGGGGTTCCTCCACTGTATTCATCTCACTTCACTACCCTCTATCTGCTGCAGCTCTCTTCTCTCTATCTCTCTCCCTGGATCTCTCTCTATCTGCTGCAGCTCTCTTCTCTCTCTATCTCTCTCCCTGGATCTCTCTCTATCTTTCTCCCTGGATCTCTCACTATCTCTCTCCCTGGATCTCTCTCTATCTCTCTCCCTGGATCTCTCTCTATCTCTCTCCCTGGATCTTTCTCTATCTCTCTCCCTGGATCTCTCTCTATCTGCTGCAGCTCTCTTCTCTCTCTATCTCTCTCCCTGGATCTCTCTCTATCTCTCTCCCTGGATCTCTCTCTATCTCTCTCCCTGGATCTCTCTCTATCTCTCTCCCTGGATCTCTCTATATCTCTCTCCCTGGATATCTCTCTATCTATCTCTATCTGCTGCAGCTCTCTTCTCTCTCTATCTCTCTCCCTGGATCTCTCTCTATCTCTCTCCCTGGATCTCTCTCTATCTCTCTCCCTGGATCTTTCTCTATCTCTCTCCCTGGATCTCTCTCTATCTGCTGCAGCTCTCTTCTCTCTCTATCTCTCTCCCTGGATCTCTCTCTATCTCTCTCCCTGGATCTCTCTCTATCTCTCTCCCTGGATCTCTCTCTATCTCTCTCCCTGGATCTCTCTCTATCTTTCTCCCTGGATCTCTCACTATCTCTCTCCCTGGATCTCTCTCTATCTCTCTCCCTGGATCTCTCTCTATCTCTCTCCCTGGATCTCTCTCTATCTGCTGCAGCTCTCTTCTCTCTCTATCTCCTCTCCCTGGATCTCTCTCTATCTTTCTCCCTGGATCTCTCACTATCTCTCTCCCTGGATCTCTCTCTATCTCTCTCCCTGGATCTCTCTCTATCTCTCTCCCTGGATCTTTCTCTATCTCTCTCCCTGGATCTCTCTCTATCTGCTGCAGCTCTCTTCTCTCTCTATCTCTCTCCCTGGATCTCTCTCTATCTCTCTCCCTGGATCTCTCTATATCTCTCTCCCTGGATCTCTCTCTATCTCTCTCCCTGGATCTCTCTCTATCTCTCTCCCTGGATCTCTCTCTATCTCTCTCCCTCGATCTCTCTCTATCCGCTGCAGCTCAATTCAATTCAAGGGCTTTATTGGCATGGGAAACATGTGTTAACATTGCCAAAGCAAGTGAGGTAGATAATATATAAAGTGAATATATAAAGTGAAATAAACAATAAAAACTAGCAGAAAACATTACACATACAGAAGTTTCAAAACAATAAAGACATTACAAATGTCATATTATATATATACAGTGTTTTAACAATGTACGAATGGTTAAAGGACACAAAATAAAATAAATAAGCATAAATATGGGTTGTATTTACAATGGTGTTTGTTCTTCACTGGTTGCCCTTTTCTCGTGGCAACAGGTCACAAATCTTGCTGCTGTGATGGCACACTGTGGAATTTCACCCAGTAGATATGGGAGTTTATCAAAATTGGATTTGTTTTCGAATTCTTTGTGGATCTGTGTAATCTGAGGGAAATATGTCTCTCTAATATGGTCATACATTGGGCAGGTTAGGAAGTGCAGCTCAGTTTCCACCTCATTTTGTGGGCAGTGAGCACATAGCCTGTCTTCTCTTGAGAGCCATGTCTGCCTACGGCGGCCTTTCTCAATAGCAAGGCTATGCTCACTGAGTCTGTACATAGTCAAAGCTTTCCTTCATTTTGGGTCAGTCACAGTGGTCAGGTATTCTGCCGCTGTGTACTCTCTGTGTAGGGCCAAATAGCATTCTAGTTTGCTGTGTTTTTTGTTAATTCTTTCCAATGTGTCAAGTAATTATCTTTTTGTTTTCTCATGATTTGGTTGGGTCTAATTGTGCTGCTGTCCTGGGGCTCTGTAAGGTGTGTTTGTGTTTGTGAACAGAGCCCCAGGACCAGCTTGCTTAGGGGACTCTTCCCCAGGTTCATCTCTCTGTAGGTGATGGCTTTGTTATGGAAGGTTTGGGAATCGCTTCCTTTAGGTGGTTATAGAATTTAACGTCTCTTTTCTGGATTTGATAATTAGTGGGTATTGGTCTAATTCTGCTCTGCATGCATTATTTGGTGTTCTACGTTGTACACGGAGGATATTTTTGCAGAATTCTGCGTGCAGAGTCTCAATTTGGTGTTTGTCCCATTTTGTGAAGTCTTGGTTGGTGAGCGGACCCCAGACCTCACAACCATAAAGGGCAATGGGCTCTATGACTGATTCAAGTATTTTTTGCCAAATCCTAATTGGTATGTTGAAATTTATGTTCCTTTTGATGGCATAGAATGCCCTTCTTGCCTTGTCTCTCAGATCGTTCACAGCTTTGTGGAAGTTACCTGTGGCGCTGATGTTTATGCCAAGGTATGTATAGTTTTTTGTGTGCTCTAGGGCAACAGTGTCTAGATGGAATTTGTACTTGTGGTCCTGGTGACTGGACCTTTTTTGGAACACCAATATTTGGTCTTACTGAGATTTACTGCCAGGGCCCAGGTCTGACAGAATCTGTGCATAAGATCTAGGTTCTGCTGTAGGCCCTCCTTGGTTGGTGACAGAAGCACTAGATCATCAGCAAACAGCAGCCATTTAACTTTGGATTCTAGTAGGGTGAGGCCGGGTGCTGCAGACTTTTCTAGTGCCCGCGCCAATTCGTTGATATGTTGAAGAGGGTGGGGCTTAAGCTGCATCCCTGTCTCACCGCACGACCCTGTGTGAAGAAATGTGTGTGTTTTTCTCTCACTGGCTCTCTCTCCCTGGCTCTCTCTCTCCCTAAGTCTCTCTTCCTTCATTTTCTCTCTCTCTCCCCTTTCTCTCTCTTTCCTCCAGTCTCTATTCTCTCTCTCTTTCCTTCTGTCTCTATTCTCTCTCTCTTTCTTTCCTGTCTATTCTCTCTCTCTTTCCTCCTGTCTCTCTCTCTCTCTCTCTTTCCTCCTGTCTCTATCTCTCTCTCTTTCCTCCTCTCTCCCTCTCTCTCTTTCCTCCTGTCTCTCTCTCTTTCATCATGTCTCTCTCTCATTCCTCCTGTCTCTCTCTCTCTTTCCTCCTGTCTCTATTCTCTCTCTCTTTCCTCCTGTCTCTCTCTCTTTCCTCCTGTCTCCTCTCTCTCTCTCTTTCCTCCTGTCTCTATTCTCTCTCTCTTTCCTCCTCTCTCCCTCTCTCTCTTTCCTCCTGTCTCTCTCTCTTCCATCGTGTGTCTCTCTCTCTCATTCCTCCTGTCTCTCTCTCTCTTTCCTCCTGTCTCTATTCTCTCTCTCTTTCCTCCTGTCTCTCTCTCTCTTTTCTCCTGTCTCTCTCCCTCTCTTTCATCCTGTCTCTATCAATCCTCTCTCTCTCTCTCTCTCTCTCTCTCTCTCTCTCTCTCTCTCTCTTTCCTCCTGTCTCTCTCAATCCTCTCCCTCTCTGTATTTCCTCCTGTCTCTCTCTCAATCTCTTTCCTCCTGTCTCTCTCTCTCTTTCCTCCTGTCTCTATTCTCTCTCTCTCCTCCTGTCTCTCTCCCTCTCTTTCATCCTGTCTCTATCAATCCTCTCTCTCTCTCTCTCTCTCTCTCTCTTTCCTCCTGTCTCTCTCAATCCTCTCCCTCTCTGTCTTTCCTCCTGTCTCTCTCTCAATCTCTTTCCTCCTGTCTCTCTCTCTTTCCTCCTGTCTCTCTCTCTTTCCTCCTGTCTCTATTCTCTCTCTTTCCTCCTGTCTCTCTCTCTCTCTCTCTCTCTCTCTCTCTTTCCTCCTGTCTCTCTCTCTCTTTCCTCCTGTCTCTCTCTCTCTCTTCCTCTACTTCTAGTCTGTCAGCCTCAGCCTCAGCAACACGCTGTACATAGCATACATGATTTGAAGGAAAGTGGAGCAGAGTGGAGGGGAGAGCCCCCAGCAGCACAACCAGGCAGTGGGGAGGGGTGGGAATGGGATCCAGAGATACAAGATCACCCCTTCCCGCTTTTCTATCCTCCTCTCCTCTCTTCCCCTCTTCTCCTCTGCAGATAACCCACTTCCCTCCTCCCTGACAGAGGCAAGGATGAGGAAAGCCTCTCTCTTTGATCTCTCTGCCAGAGGATCACAGACTAGTGCTGCCATTCAGCCATGTTTAATAGAGTACTGAGAGAATCGTGGGAGAAGCGTGCGTCACTGAGCAGTAATGGGAGAAATGAGACAGAACGGCACGTCTTATACTGTACATCTCTTTCTTTTTTGTCTCCCTCCCTCCTCCTCTCTTTCTATTGCCTGACATTTGTCAGCAGAGCCACAGTGGCTGTTCATTATCCACAGCCGATATATTAGAGGTTTTCAGGGTGAGAGGAAACACCAAAGAGACAGAGTGAGAGAAAACACCAGAGAGACGGAGCGAGAGAAAACACCAGAGAGACGGAGTGAGAGAAAACACCAGAGAGACGGAGCGAGAGAAAACACCAGAGACGGAGTGAGAGAAAACACCAAAGAGACGGAAGCGAGAGAAAACACCAGAGAGACGGAGCGAGAGAAAACACCAGAGAGACGGAGTGAGAGAAAACACCAGAGACGGAGTGAGAGAAAACCCCAGAGAGACGGAAGCGAGAGAAAACACCAGAGAGACAGAGCGAGAGAAAACACCAGAGAGACGGAGCAAGAGAAAACACCAGAGAGACGGAGTGAGAGAAAACACCAGAGAGACGGAGTTAGAGAAAACACCAGAGAGACAGAGCGAGAGAAAACACCAGAGAGACGGAGCGAGAGAAAACACCAGAGAGACGGAGCGAGAGAAAACACCAGAGAGACGGAGCGAGAGAAAACACCAGAGAGACGGAGCGAGAGAAAACACCAGAGAGACGGAGCGAGAGAAAACACCAGAGAGACGGAGCGAGAGAAAACACCAGAGAGACGGAGCGAGAGAAAACACCAGAGAGACGGAGCGAGAGGAAGAAAAATTGGTAATTGCATCCTTCGCCAATTTGAGTTGATATCAGATATCAACACTCTCTCTCCTCCACTCTGTCTGTGTACGCCAATTACCAGAACATCCCAACACCATGGCAACTGCTTCATGTGACCATGGAGAGTGGTGAGGCTGGCTGGCTAGTGGCAGTTTCAGTGAGAGTAGGTTTCCCCCTCTGAACACCGCAGCCCAGCTGTCACCATGACACACCAGGATTCCCTGCTGAGTTAAATCACTAGTCCCGCATTCCTCCCTCTTTCATTCTACCTCTTCCTCACGCAGTCACTTACATGTCCATTTCTCTCTTTGCTGCCACTTGCTAACAGTATAATTCATTTTAGTGTCTCGCCACTCTTTCCCTCTCTTTCCCTCTCTCGTTCTCTCTCGCTACTGCTCTCTCTCTCTCTCCCTCTCCTATGTCCAATGGGCTGCCTGTTCTAGTAGAAGACAGAGACTGGAGGCCATCAGTTAATAGAGCTATGAGCTATAATTTCCTCTCAGCAAGGTTTCTTAATGCTCAATGTGAAACCTTTATCCAGGATGGAGAGGAATATCCATGATTGTGAAACTGAGTGTTCTCATATAAGAGCTTGTTTGTAGGAAACGGTAAACAAATCTTTACCAGGAACCTCCTATCGAGCAGAATACACGTTGGGAAAGATGATGGAGAGATTAAAGCTTTCACATTATCCTCCCTCTGCAAACCAAGAAAGGGAGGAGGGTGGAGGAATGGAGTTAAACATTAAAAGAGAAGAAGAAGCCCTCTTTATATAAAACTACATCATAAATAATATGAGAAATATAACAGCGGGAGATGTCTCAGTGATGGAGGAGCTAGACAGTAGCCTCCAGGCCGAGTTAACACACACACACACACACACACACACACACACACACACACACACACACACACACACACACACACTATAGCTAAACAACAACCGACAACAATCCAATCTCCTCTCATCAGAACTCAGCATTTGTCACCTCTCTATACCACACACACTACAGCCATCTGTGTGTGTTACATTCCCACTGCATCTCTCCCTACTTTCTTTCTCTTTCTGTGTTGATCTTTTAGGGATGCCACACCCATGGAGATCTTAATGAAACTCTATGAGCTGCCTGTGAATGAGATTGAGATTTAATGTTAATATTGGATGAGTTGAGTGTTGATGCTTCATTCAGATAAGATAGAGGTGAATGGAGGGTATTTACCTCCTGCTGTGGAGCCCACCTCTCTGACACCGGAGCTCACCTCACTGACACCAGAGCTCACCTCTCTGACACCAGAGCTCACCCCAATGACACCAGAGCTCACCTCTCTGACACCAGAGCTCACCACTCTGACACCGGAGCTCACCTCACTGACACCAGAGCTCACCTCTCTGACACCAGAGCTCACCTCTCTGACACCGGAGCTCTCTCTCTCTCTGCTTTTCCGCCCTCCGTTCTTTCACTCTCTCTATCACTTTGTAACCTTTTCTCTCTCCCCACCCTCTCTCTCTCCGCTCTCTCTCCCCACCCTCTCTCTCTCCCCTCCCTCTCTCCCCTCTCTCTCTCCCCACCCTCTCTCCTCCCCTCTCTCTCTCCCCACCCTTTCTCCCCACCCTCTCTCCCCTCCCTCTCTCCCTCCCCACCCTCTCTCCCCTCTCTCTCTCCCCTCCCTCTCTCCCCTCTCTCTCTCCCCACCCTCTCTCTCTCCCCTCCCTCTCTCCCCTCTCTCACTCCCCACCCTCTCCCTCCCCTCTCTCTCTCTCCCCACCCTTTCTCCCCACCCTCTCTCCCCTCTCTCTCTCCCCACCCTCTTCCTCCCCTCTCTCTCTCCCCACCCTTTCTCCCCACCCTCTCTCCCCACCCATTTCTCCCCACCCTCTCTCCCCTCTCTCTCTCCCCACCCTCTCTCCCCTCTCTCCCCACCCTCTCTCCCCTCTCTCTCTCCCCTCCCTCTCTCCCCACCCTCTCTCCCCACCAACGGCAGACAGACAGACAGACAGACAGACAGACAGACAGACAGACAAGAAGGAGCATAGGCTCTCTCTTTCCTTCATGTACTGTGGCATCTTTTGAAATTACTTGAGTTAATAACACCACTGATTGAGGACCTCCAAACTCAAAATTATATTTAATTTCCTCTTCCAGCCACGAGTGGGCACTATGTCCTCAGACAGGCTGCAGCTGAATAGACTGTAAAACACAACTCTTGCTCAACACGGGGGATTTGTAAAGTAAAAGTCCATGTTTTTATCAAATGTTCCGTAATAATATAACTTCAGCACGCACAAATCCAGTGCCATCTTATCTAGTTGCGTTTGATTCCCCAGCCTTGGTAAACGTATGACACACAGTGATTACACTGTGGTTATGATGGGGTAAGACTGACCATGACATATGTTTCTTCAGTACGTTTACAGATAGAGAACAACCCCATAAAGTTCGTATACACACTACCTCTCACTTCCTCTGACTGACTCACTACAGTCCGGCTCTGGCTGCGAACAACACTGTGTGTATACATAGGTATGCCATCATTAGCTCACAAATAAAAAATTATGAGGAATTGAGAAACTGCATGACAAAAGAGAAAGAGGAAAATAGATGATTAAAGAGTCAAATAGAGACAAAGAAAGAAAAGAGAAGTAAAGTCAAGTGACTCAACACTTTGACACACAGTGTTTCAGTTCCCTCAGAGAGGGTTCAGTTGTGGTCAGCAGCTCTATCTAAACCTCCAGAGAGAGATCAGCTCTATCTAAACCTACAGAGAGAGATCAGCTCTATTTAGACCTCCAGAGAGATCAGCTCTATCTAAACCTCCAGAGAGAGATCAGCTCTATCTAAACCTCCAGAGATAGATCAGCTCTATCTAAACCTCCAGAGAGATCAGCTCTATCTAAACCTCCAGAGAGAGATCAGCTCTATCTAAACCTACAGAGAGAGATCAGCTCTATCTAAACCTCCAGAGAGAGATCAGCTCTATCTAAACCTCCAGAGACATCAGCTCTATCTAAACCTCCAGAGAGATCAGCTCTATCTAACCTCCAGAGAGACATCAGCTCTATCTAAACCTCCAGAGAGATCAGCTCTATCTAAACCTCCAGAGAGAGATCAGCTCTATCTAAACCTCCAGAGAGAGATCAGCTCTATCTAAACCTCCATAGAGAGATCAGCTCTATCTAAACCTCCATAGAGAGATCAGCTCTATCTAAACCTCCAGAGAGAGATCAGCTCTATCTAAACCTACAGAGAGAGATCAGCTCTATCTAAACCTCCAGAGAGAGATCAGCTCTATTTAGACCTCCAGAGAGATCAGCTCTATCTAAACCTCCAGAGAGAGATCAGCTCTATCTAAACCTCCAGAGATAGATCAGCTCTATCTAAACCTCCAGAGAGAGATCAGCTCTATCTAAACCTCCAGAGAGAGATCAGCTCTATCTAAACCTCCAGAGAGAGATCAGCTCTATCTAAACCTCCATAGAGAGATCAGCTCTATCTAAACCTCCATAGAGAGATCAGCTCTATCTAAACCTCCAGAGAGAGATCAGCTCTATCTAACCTACAGAGAGAGATCAGCTCTATCTAAACCTCCAGAGAGAGAGCAGCTCTATTTAGACCTCCAGAGAGATCAGCTCTATCTAAACCTCCAGAGAGAGATCAACTCTATCTAAACCTACAGAGAGAGAGAGAGATCAGCTCTATCTAAACCTCCAGAGAGAGATCAGCTCTATCTAAACCTCCAGAGAGAGATCAGCTCTTTCTAAACCTCCAGAGAGAGATTAGCTCTATCTTAACCTCCAGAGAGAGAGAGAGAGGAGAGAGAGAGAGGAGAGAGAGAGAGGAGAGAGATTCAGCTCTATCTAAAACCTCCAGAGAGAGATCAGCTCTATCTAAACCTCCAGAGATAGATCAGCTCTATCTAAACCTCCAGAGAGAGATCAGCTCTATCTAAACCTCCAGAGAGAGATCAGCTCTATCTAAACCTCCAGAGAGACATCAGCTCTATCTAAACCTCCAGAGAGAGATCAGCTCTATCTAAACCTCCATAGAGAGATCAGCTCTATCTAAACCTCCATAGAGAGATCAGCTCTATCTAAACCTCCATAGAAAGATCAGCTCTATCTAAACCTCCAGAGAGAGATCAGCTCTATCTAAACCTCCAGAGAGAGATCAGCTCTATCTAAACCTCCAGAGAGAGATCAGCTCTATTTAGACCTCCAGAGAGATCAGCTCTATCTAAACCTCCAGAGAGAGATCAGCTCTATCTAAACCTCCAGAGATAGATCAGCTCTATCTAAACCTCCAGAGAGATCAGCTCTATCTAACCTCCAGAGAGAGATCAGCTCTATCTAAACCTACAGAGAGAGAGAGATCAGCTCTATCTAAACCTCCAGAGAGAGATCAGCTCTATCTAAACCTCCAGAGAGAGATCAGCTCTTTCTAAACCTCCAGAGAGAGATTAGCTCTATCTTAACCTCCAGAGAGAGAGAGAGAGAGAGAGAGAGAGAGAGAGAGAGAGAGAGAGAGAGAGAGATCAGCTCTATCTAAACCTACAGAGAGAGATCAGCTCTATCTAACCTCCAGAGAGATCAGCTCTATCTAAACCTCCAGAGAGAGATCAGCTCTATCTAAACCTTCAGAGAGAGATCAGCTCTATCTAGACCTACAGAGAGAGATCAGCTCTATCTAAACCTCCAGAGAGAGATCAGCTCTATCTAAACCTATAGAGAGAGATCAGCTCTATCTAAACCTCCAGAGAGAGATCAGCTCTATCTAAACCCACAGAGAGAGATCAGCTCTATCTAGACCTCCAGAGAGATCAGCTCTATCTAAACCTCCAGAGAGAGATCAGCTCTATCTAAACCTACAGAGAGAGAGATCAGCTCTATCTAAACCTACAGAGAGAGATCAGCTCTATCTAAACCTACAGAGAGAGATCAGCTCTATCTAAACCTCCAGAGAGAGATCAGCTCTATCTAAACACACAGAGAGAGATCAGCTCTATCTAAACCTCCAGAGAGATATCAGCTCTATCTAAACCTACCGAAAGAGATCAGCTCTATCTAAACCTCCAGAGAGATCAGCTCTATCTAAACCCACAGAGAGAGATCAGCTCTATCTAAACCTCCAGAGAGAGATCAGCTCTATCTAAACCTCCAGAGAGATCAGCTCTATCTAAACCTCCAGAGAGAGATCAGCTCTATTTAGACCTCCAGAGAGATCAGCTCTATCTAAACCTCCAGAGAGAGAGAAGAGAGAGAGAGAGAGAGGGAGGAGAGAGAGAGAGAGAGAGAGAGAGAGAGAGAGAGAGAGAGAGAGAGAGAGATCAGCTCTATCTAAACCTACAGAGAGAGATCAGCTCTATCTAAACCTACAGAGAGAGATCAGCTCTATCTAAACCTCCAGAGAGATCAGCTCTATCTAAACGTCCAGAGAGAGATCAGCTCTATCTAAACCTCCAGAGAGAGATCAGCTCTATCTAGACCTACAGAGAGAGATCAGCTCTATCTAAACCTCCAGAGAGAGATCAGCTCTATCTAAACCTACAGTGAGAGATCAGCTCTATCTAAACCTCCAGAGAGCGATCAGCTCTATCTAAACCTATAGAGAGAGATCAGCTCTATCTAAACCTCCAGAGAGAGATCAGCTCTATCTAAAACCCACAGAGAGAGATCAGCTCTATCTAGACCTCCAGAGAGATCAGCTCTATCTAAACCTCCAGAGAGAGATCAGCTCTATCTAAACCTACAGAGAGAGAGATCAGCTCTATCTAAACCTACAGAGAGAGATCAGCTCTATCTAAACCTATAGAGAGAGATCAGCTCTATCTAAACCTCCAGAGAGAGATCAGCTCTATCTAAACACACAGAGAGAGATCAGCTCTATCTAAACCTACAGAGAGAGATCAGCTCTATCTAAACCTCCAGAGAGAGATCAGCTCTATCTAAACCTACAGAGAGAGATCAGCTCTATCTAAACCTCCAGAGAGAGATCAGCTCTATTTAGACCTCCAGAGAGATCAGCTCTATCTAAACCTCCAGAGAGAGATCAGCTCTATCTAAACCTCCAGAGATAGATCAGCTCTATCTAAACCTCCAGAGAGAGATCAGCTCTATCTAAACCTCCAGAGAGAGATCAGCTCTATCTAAACCTCCAGAGAGAGATCAGCTCTATCTAAACCTCCATAGAGAGATCAGCTCTATCTAAACCTCCATAGAGAGATCAGCTCTATCTAAACCTCCAGAGAGAGATCAGCTCTATCTAAACCTCCAGAGAGAGAGCAGCTCTATTTAGACCTCCAGAGAGATCAGCTCTATCTAAACCTCCAGAGAGAGATCAACTCTATCTAAACCTACAGAGGAGAGAGAGATCAGCTCTATCTAAACCTCCAGAGAGAGATCAGCTCTATCTAAACCTCCAGAGAGAGATCAGCTCTTTCTAAACCTCCAGAGAGAGATTAGCTCTATCTTAACCTCCAGAGAGAGAGAGAGAGAGAGAGAGAGAGAGAGAGAGAGAGAGAGAGAGAGAGATCAGCTCTATCTAAACCTCCAGAGAGAGATCAGCTCTATCTAAACCTCCAGAGATAGATCAGCTCTATCTAAACCTCCAGAGAGAGATCAGCTCTATCTAAACCTCCAGAGAGAGATCAGCTCTATCTAAACCTCCAGAGAGACATCAGCTCTATCTAAACCTCCAGAGAGAGATCAGCTCTATCTAAACCTCCATAGAGAGATCAGCTCTATCTAAACCTCCATAGAGAGATCAGCTCTATCTAAACCTCCATAGAAAGATCAGCTCTATCTAAACCTCCAGAGAGAGATCAGCTCTATCTAAACCTCCAGAGAGAGATCAGCTCTATCTAAACCTCCAGAGAGAGATCAGCTCTATTTAGACCTCCAGAGAGATCAGCTCTATCTAAACCTCCAGAGAGAGATCAGCTCTATCTAAACCTCCAGAGATAGATCAGCTCTATCTAAACCTCCAGAGAGATCAGCTCTATCTAAACCTCCAGAGAGAGATCAGCTCTATCTAAACCTACAGAGAGAGAGAGATCAGCTCTATCTAAACCTCCAGAGAGAGATCAGCTCTATCTAAACCTCCAGAGAGAGATCAGCTCTTTCTAAACCTCCAGAGAGAGATTAGCTCTATCTTAACCTCCAGAGAGAGAGAGAGAGAGAGAGAGAGAGAGAGAGAGAGAGAGAGAGAGAGAGAGAGAGAGAGAGATCAGCTCTATCTAAACCTACAGAGAGAGATCAGCTCTATCTAAACCTCCAGAGAGATCAGCTCTATCTAAACCTCCAGAGAGAGATCAGCTCTATCTAAACCTTCAGAGAGAGATCAGCTCTATCTAGACCTACAGAGAGAGATCAGCTCTATCTAAACCTCCAGAGAGAGATCAGCTCTATCTAAACCTATAGAGAGAGATCAGCTCTATCTAAACCTCCAGAGAGAGATCAGCTCTATCTAAACCCACAGAGAGAGATCAGCTCTATCTAGACCTCCAGAGAGATCAGCTCTATCTAAACCTCCAGAGAGAGATCAGCTCTATCTAAACCTCCAGAGATAGATCAGCTCTATCTAAACCTCCAGAGAGAGATCAGCTCTATCTAAACCTCCAGAGAGAGATCAGCTCTATCTAAACCTCCAGAGAGACATCAGCTCTATCTAAACCTCCAGAGAGAGATCAGCTCTATCTAAACCTCCATAGAGAGATCAGCTCTATCTAAACCTCCATAGAGAGATCAGCTCTATCTAAACCTCCATAGAAAGATCAGCTCTATCTAAACCTCCAGAGAGAGATCAGCTCTATCTAAACCTCCAGAGAGAGATCAGCTCTATCTAAACCTCCAGAGAGAGATCAGCTCTATTTAGACCTCCAGAGAGATCAGCTCTATCTAAACCTCCAGAGAGAGATCAGCTCTATCTAAACCTCCAGAGATAGATCAGCTCTATCTAAATCTCCAGAGAGATCAGCTCTATCTAAACCTCCAGAGAGAGATCAGCTCTATCTAAACCTACAGAGAGAGAGAGATCAGCTCTATCTAAACCTCCAGAGAGAGATCAGCTCTATCTAAACCTCCAGAGAGAGATCAGCTCTTTCTAAACCTCCAGAGAGAGATTAGCTCTATCTTAACCTCCAGAGAGAGAGAGAGAGAGAGAGAGAGAGAGAGAGAGAGAGAGAGAGAGAGAGAGAGAGAGAGAGAGAGATCAGCTCTATCTAAACCTCCAGAGAGAGATCAGCTCTATCTAAACCTCCAGAGATAGATCAGCTCTATCTAAACCTCCAGAGAGAGATCAGCTCTATCTAAACCTCCAGAGAGAGATCAGCTCTATCTAAACCTCCAGAGAGACATCAGCTCTATCTAAACCTCCAGAGAGAGATCAGCTCTATCTAAACCTCCATAGAGAGATCAGCTCTATCTAAACCTCCATAGAAAGATCAGCTCTATCTAAACCTCCAGAGAGAGATCAGCTCTATCTAAACCTCCAGAGAGAGATCAGCTCTATCTAAACCTCCAGAGAGAGATCAGCTCTATTTAGACCTCCAGAGAGATCAGCTCTATCTAAACCTCCAGAGAGAGATCAGCTCTATCTAAACCTCCAGAGATAGATCAGCTCTATCTAAACCTCCAGAGAGATCAGCTCTATCTAAACCTCCAGAGAGAGATCAGCTCTATCTAAACCTACAGAGAGAGAGAGATCAGCTCTATCTAAACCTCCAGAGAGAGATCAGCTCTATCTAAACCTCCAGAGAGAGATCAGCTCTTTCTAAACCTCCAGAGAGAGATTAGCTCTATCTTAACCTCCAGAGAGAGAGAGAGAGAGAGAGAGAGAGAGAGAGAGAGAGAGAGAGAGAGAGAGAGAGAGAGATCAGCTCTATCTAAACCTACAGAGAGAGATCAGCTCTATCTAAACCTCCAGAGAGATCAGCTCTATCTAAACCTCCAGAGAGAGATCAGCTCTATCTAAACCTTCAGAGAGAGATCAGCTCTATCTAGACCTACAGAGAGAGATCAGCTCTATCTAAACCTCCAGAGAGAGATCAGCTCTATCTAAACCTATAGAGAGAGATCAGCTCTATCTAAACCTCCAGAGAGAGATCAGCTCTATCTAAACCCACAGAGAGAGATCAGCTCTATCTAGACCTCCAGAGAGATCAGCTCTATCTAAACCTCCAGAGAGAGATCAGCTCTATCTAAACCTACAGAGAGAGAGATCAGCTCTATCTAAACCTACAGAGAGAGATCAGCTCTATCTAAACCTACAGAGAGAGATCAGCTCTATCTAAACCTCCAGAGAGAGATCAGCTCTATCTAAACACACAGAGAGAGATCAGCTCTATCTAAACCTCCAGAGAGATATCAGCTCTATCTAAACCTACCGAAAGAGATCAGCTCTATCTAAACCTCCAGAGAGATCAGCTCTATCTAAACCCACAGAGAGAGATCAGCTCTATCTAAACCTCCAGAGAGAGATCAGCTCTATCTAAACCTCCAGAGAGATCAGCTCTATCTAAACCTCCAGAGAGAGATCAGCTCTATTTAGACCTCCAGAGAGATCAGCTCTATCTAAACCTCCAGAGAGAGAGAGAGAGAGAGAGAGAGAGAGAGAGAGAGAGAGAGAGAGAGAGAGAGAGAGAGAGAGAGAGAGAGAGAGAGAGATCAGCTCTATCTAAACCTACAGAGAGAGATCAGCTCTATCTAAACCTACAGAGAGAGATCAGCTCTATCTAAACCTCCAGAGAGATCAGCTCTATCTAAACGTCCAGAGAGAGATCAGCTCTATCTAAACCTCCAGAGAGAGATCAGCTCTATCTAGACCTACAGAGAGAGATCAGCTCTATCTAAACCTCCAGAGAGAGATCAGCTCTATCTAAACCTACAGTGAGAGATCAGCTCTATCTAAACCTCCAGAGAGCGATCAGCTCTATCTAAACCTATAGAGAGAGATCAGCTCTATCTAAACCTCCAGAGAGAGATCAGCTCTATCTAAACCCACAGAGAGAGATCAGCTCTATCTAGACCTCCAGAGAGATCAGCTCTATCTAAACCTCCAGAGAGAGATCAGCTCTATCTAAACCTACAGAGAGAGAGATCAGCTCTATCTAAACCTACAGAGAGAGATCAGCTCTATCTAAACCTATAGAGAGAGATCAGCTCTATCTAAACCTCCAGAGAGAGATCAGCTCTATCTAAACACACAGAGAGAGATCAGCTCTATCTAAACCTCCAGAGAGAGATCAGCTCTATCTAAACCTACTGAAAGAGATCAGCTCTATCTAAACCTCCAGAGAGATCAGCTCTATATAAACCCACAGAGAGAGATCAGCTCTATCTACACCTCCAGAGAGAGATCAGCTCTATCTAAACCTCCAGAGAGAGATCAGCTCTATCTAAACCTCCAGAGAGAGATCAGCTCTATCTAAACCTCCAGAGAGAGATCAGCTCTATCTACACGTCCAGAGAGAGAGAGAGAGGTCAGCTCTATCTAAACCTCCAGAGAGAGAGAGAGAGAGAGAGAGAGAGAGAGATAAGCTCTATCTAAACCTACAGAGAGAGAGAGATCAGCTCTATCTAAACCTACAGAGAGAGAGAGAGATCAGCTCTATCTAAACCTCCAGAAAGAGAGATGAGTCAGATACACAAACACTCTCCTTGTTGCCTTCATGTGTAGGTGTTTAGGTGCTCAATACCACCTCACCATAGATGTCAACTCTTTCACACAAATCACCTGAAAGCATGACCTAAAAATCAACAGGATGTTTAAGCACCACCTAGAAATCAACAGGATGTTATAGCACCATCTAGAAATCAACAGGATGTTTAGCACCATCTAGAAATCAACAGGATGTTATAGCACCATCTAGAAATCAACAGGATGTTATAGCACCATCTAGAAATCAACAGGATGTTTAGCACAATCTAGAAATCAACAGGATGTTTAGCACCATCTAGAAATCAACAGGATGTTGTAGCACCATCTAGAAATCAACAGGATGTTTAAGCACCATCTAGAAATCAACAGGATGTTTAGCACCATCTAGAAATCAACAGGATGTTTAGCACCATCTAGAAATCAACAGGATGTTTAGCACAATCTAGAAATCAACAGGATGTTTAGCACAATCTAGAAATCAACAGGATGTTTAAGCACCATCTAGAAATCAACAGGATGTTTAAGCACCATCTAGAAATCAACAGGATGTTTAAGCACCATCTAGAAATCAACAGGATGTTTAAGCACCATCTAGAAATCAACAGGATGCTTCACACAACTTTGTGATGTAAAGAACAGCATTGTAGTTTTGTCTTTGAAGAGGCCTTTATATGAGAGTGAGATGGCTTAGAGGAGCTCCAAATGTTCACAGCAAACTCAATTCATAACTCAACCTTACTAAAGGCGTTGGTTGGTGACTGACTGCAGCACAGTGACCCTGTCCCCCGGTCTCCTCTCCCTCAATGCAGCAGGGCATGGAAACACCCCTTACATTGCATTCGGAAAGTATTCAGACACCTTGACCTTTTCCACATTTGGTTACGTTAGAGCCTTATAGTAAAATGGATTACATTTAAAAAATCCTTATCAATCTACTTTCCAAATGCACTGTATCAGCCTGGCCACATTCCACATTAACTCAACAACTTGGTTTGGACACTTTCAGATGCATCAGAGATTAACGGAAATAAAAAGTTGTTATTCTCTTTTAACACATCCCGTTTGTTCCGACCGAGATGGTGGAAGAAGATCCATAACAATAACAAAGCAATGTCCTTAAATACATTCAACCAACTGCCGCAAATGACTGTCAACTCTTAACGACTCTCAAAAAAATCGACTTTCTATAATATTGAACTAACTTAATGAACTGATTAGAATTCATCAGTGCGCTCTCAAAGCAGTAGCACAGAAACTCGACTGAGAGACCCACACAGGCTTGACTCTATCTGCAGGGCACAGCCTTACTCAGACAAAGCATCCTAGATTGTTGCAGCTTTACACAGAGGTGCACTCCGCTGTAGTCAAGACAAAGAACCAGCATTGAATCCATTTACCTTGGTGTACTTCTCAAAATCGTACAAAATATCCCAGATAAAGTATGCATAAAATATCATAAGGTATGCACAAAATATCATAAGGTATGCACAAAATATCATAAGGTATGCACAAAATATCATAAGGTATGCACAAAATATCATAAGGTATGCACAAAATATCATAAGATATGCACACAATATCATAAGGTATGCACAAAATATCATTATAAAGACTTGCAGGCAGATAAATAACTTTTCCAGAGACGTAGAAGCAGCATAAAACTAAACTAAACTCAGTAAACCTTGCAGCATTGGCAAAACCCAAAAGCAACTGCCCATGACACAAGAAATTACTTTTGAATTACTTTTGAAGAATACACAAATAGATTTTTTCTCAATAACAAAAAAGTGCATTAAAAGCTTCAAACTAGGAAAAATCTTCAACCAATCAAATCCAAGATCATTTTACCTTCCTCCAGCCGTTAAGTTTTCCTAACTTTCTCTCTTTCTTTTCCAGGCAGCAGGCTCCCATCTTGTGTGTGTGAGCGTCTTGGTTGGGTTAAGTCCTGTAGAGAGTCTGGGCTCGCAGGAAGCAGTCTGGATGTACTGAGACTATGAGTAAGGTCCAAGCCTCAGGCTCTGACGTGGGGAGGGTTGGGAAACGCTGTGCTGGGTGTGTGTGCGTGAGTGTGTTTCTGCTCGACGCACACATCCCCTCTCTGGTAGTTCCGCCTCTCTCACCCTGACAGTCTACTGCCTGTTCTCTAACCTAGTGTTGCAGCAACCAGCATCATGGTAACATGTTATACACTGTCAATAAAACTGTTATCAAAGACATGATCACTCTGATATTTCTGTTGTTAGTCCAAACAGTGGATTTCCATGTGAAGCAGTAGAAAGTTGTATGATACCCTAGTTCTCTTGATTTGACCTGTTCAAACTCATCCAGGTGAGAGTTTGAATCCCAGAGAAGGAAAAGGAACAGTCAAACTTGATATTGTCCTTGACTCCTACACAGAAGCTACAAGTTTGAGCAAGAGCATAACACTTACAGGCAATCTGATACAATCAGACAGACAGACAGACAGACAGACAGACAGACAGACAGACAGACAGACAGACAGACAGACAGACAGACAGACAGACAGACAGACAGACAGACAGACAGACAGACAGACAGACAGACAGACAGACAGACAGACAGACACTGATACAGTCAAAGGACCAGACAGACAGACAGACAGACAGACAGACAGACAGACAGACAGACAGACAGACAGACAGACAGACAGACAGACAGACAGACAGACAGACAGACAGACAGACAGACAGACAGACAGACAGACAGACAGACACTGATACAGTCAAAGGACCAGACAGACAGACAGACAGACAGACAGACAGACACTGATACAGTCAAAGGACCAGACAGACAGACAGACAGACAGACAGACAGACAGACAGACAGACAGACAGACAGACAGACAGACAGACAGACAGACAGACACTGATACAGTCAAAGGACCAGACAGGCAGACAGACACACACAGACAGACAGACAGACAGACAGACAGACAGACAGACAGACAGACAGACAGACAGACAGACAGACAGACAGACAGACAGACAGACAGACAGACAGACAGACAGACAGACAGACAGACAGTGACAAAGTTCAATGCTCTTTACCATGGGGATGTTTTACTGGAATTAGTCTGTAGACTTTCCCACCCTACTACAGTTTCAAATGCTGTCAGATCTTCAAGAATTGTGTCTCCAACCTCATCTGAAACTGTTATCTAAGACATGTTTGTATTATCTTCATGACAGTGAATGCAGCATCATGCTCAATGCTACTCTGTGAAAGTTGTGTAACGTTATCAGTGGACAGTAAAAACCACGCTCAAAGACTGCTCAGTTCAAACGAATGGGATCAGTGTTCACTGTTCAGATAACCTCTCCCTACTGTTTGTTGGACTGATCTAATAAGTGTCTAATATTATCTTATCTCATCACAACGACCAAAATAATTGTGAAAGCTGAACCAGTATCGCCCTCAGGGCAGCATAGGGAGTAAAAGGGAGATTCTTAAGACTGAATCAGAACAGTTTGAGTCAGCATGCATCAGTGACTCCTCCATCAGTCATTCAGTCTGCCCATGTGACCATTTAGGCTGGGCTAGCTTCTCAGTCTGTCTCCACATGGGTTTCTTGTTTTTGGCCTTTTTCCAACCAAGGTGAAGAAGTTTCCATCAATTATCTGTCCGTTGTTCAGTGAGTCTGTCGAGTGACTAAACCTAATTTGCCCAGTGACTCACAATCACTTTCTATATCCTTTTGCCTGTCAGTCAGTGATTCAGTTAGCCAGTCAGTCCCTGTGGTGTGTGTGCGTGTGTGTGTGTGTGTGTGTGTGTGTGTGTGTGTGTGTGTGTGTGTGTGTGTGTGTGTGTGTGTGTGTGTGTGTGTGTGTGAGAGCTCCTCCATTGTATTTAGGAAAAAGTCCCTTCTGTCCTGCATGTGTCCTGATGACGAAAGCATTGGGTCAAATAAACAGGACCATTAACCCTGCCCCAAGGCATTCTGGGAGCTCTATTGTAGTCTGATCTGAGTGAGTATCAGGAAGGAAACAGGAAGACAGAGTCAAGCAGCGCGAGGGTCTTCAGCATCTCACACACACACACACACACACACACACACACACACACACACACACACACACACACACACACACACACACACACACACACACACACACACACACACACACACACCTCTTCCCCTCCAGTGTATTGTTTGACCCAATGCAGGACCGGTGACATCCTGTTGTCCAGCTTCTACAACAATAATGAGCTTTTCTTCCTATGTTTGCAGAATATAACAAGAGTAAACTTGAAATTGCATTAAATTGTGCAGGACATATTTGAGCAATGCAATTGTTTTCTATGGAAAATTGCACATTACAGTGCAATACAGTAGTTAAATGCAGCTGATTTGCATGAGAATGCAACAGTCAAAGGAGACTCTGGAGTATAAGTTTAAGCATAAGAGGGACCATGGATGGTCCCTGACTGTACTTATGGTACAGGTACACTGCTGACATGGCCCCTGGCTGGCACTGCTATTAATAACTAGCAGAACACTTACAAAACTACCCAGCAACTTCAGTTCTCACGGATTCAACGGGAAAATGCAAAAGTCAAAATGCACTCAAGAGTCAAAATTCTAACAAACTAAGTCCATTACTGGACTTGGAAATATTGGACATTGTGACATATAGTAGTTAGTTGCCAGCTCCTTCATAGCAAAGCAGCAGTGGCTGCAAGTTTGGAGGTCAGTGTACAGGTAATAGAGATATGGTTCTGCAGAGGGTTGAAGACATAGGGAGTTTTGAGGTCAATCTTACCTTGTTGGAGGCCATGTCACTGACGGAGCGATAGGTCTGGATGGTCTCCAGCTGGTCCAGACACCAGTCCAGCTCCTCCATGGTCTCCATGGCCAGCTTCTGGTACGACTCGTCTGTCAACAGACACACAGACACAGGGCAGTAGTCAGCAGGGTACAGAGGGGGAAGGCAAGGTGAGAGAGGCTGGCAGGGGGCTGCTGCATGGTGGCCAAGCCTGGTGGTGGAAGGGGCACACAGCACAACGCTCCTTCATCCTAAGCAAGACTAACACTGAGGCTAACTGCTAGTGGGACGCCACAGCTGCTGCACTCTCTCTCTCACACACTGTTACTTGCTCACTCACTGACTGAGTGTTTTTTTGCTTCTCTCTCTCTCTCTCTCTCTCTCTCTCTCTCTCTCTCTCTCTCTCTCTCTCTCTCTCTCTCTCTCTCTCAGATGCACTGAATCATTACATGAACCCAACTTTGAGAGCAGAAAAACAGCCCCCTCTCAGGAAAACATACAACTCTTCAAATCAAACACGCACTCATACACACTCCCATCATAAACTGTGTGACACTTTGCACACCAAAGGAAATGTGATGTGTCTCTGTATAACAGTGACTTTACTCCTAGTTATATGTACTGTACATACAGTGAGCTCCAAAATATTGGGACAGTGACAATTGTTTGTTTTGTTTTGGCTCTGTACTCCAGCACTTTGATTTGAAATGATACAATGGCTTTGAGGTTAAAGTGCAGACTGACAGCTTCAATTTGAGGGTATTTTCATCCTTATCGGGTGAACCGTTTAGAACTATTACAGCACTTTTTGTAAATAATTTTAGGGGACCAAAGGTTTTGGGACAAATTCACTTATATGTCTATTAAAGTAGTGGAAACGTAAGTGTTTGGTCCCATATTCATAGCACACAATGACTCAAAAAATGTGTTGGATGCATTTTCTGTTTGTTTTGGTTGTGTTTCAGATTAGGGGTATGATATTTATGCCTCTGTAACTTTCTCAATCATCATTATTCACGATTCATTCAGGATTATACGTATTCATGGTATCATCCACATTACTGTAGAAGTGATTCTTATTTACAATAAAAGTGACTCCAAAATGACACAATTAATTTTTTACAATTAATTTCACTAAATAATTTGAAACACGCATGCTATAAATATGGGACCGAATAATTCACTTTTGATTACTTTAATACACATATACAGTGGGGCAAAAAAGTCTTTAGTCAGCCACCAATTGTGCAAGTTCTCCCACTTAAAAAGATGAGAGAGGCCTATAATTTTCATCATAGGTACACTTCAACTATGACAGACAAAATTAGGAAAATAAATCCAGAAAATCACATTGTAGGATTTTTTATGAATTTATTTGCAAATTATGGTGGAAAATAAATATTTGGTCACCTACAAACAAGCAAGATTTCTGGCTTTCACAGACCTGTAACTTAGTCTTTAAGAGGCTCCTCTGTCCTCCACTCGTTACCTATATTAATGGCACCTGTTTGACTTCGTAATAAGTCATGTTTTTCTTGTGAAGAGAGAAAGAGGCTTGTTTTCGCTACTTTCTCATTAAAATGCAAATCAATTTATAACATTTTTGACATGTGTTTTTCTGGATTTTTTTGTTGTTGTTATTCTTATAGACAGATAATTTCTTTGTCAGTGGGCAAACGTACAAAATCAGCAGGGGATCAAATACTTTTTTCCCTCACTGTATATCATTTAAACATTCACAGTGTAGGTTGAAAAAAGTATGGAGTCAGGAGTCAGCTAACCTGGAGTCCAATCAATGAGACGAGATTGGAGATGTTGGTTAGAGCTGCCTTGCCCTATAAATACCCCAAAAAATGGAGTTTGCTATTCACAAAAAGCATTGCCTGATGTGAACCATGCCTCGAACAAAAGAGATCTCAGAAGACCTAAGATGAAGAATTCTTGACTTGCATAAAGCTGGAAAGGGTTACAAAAGTATCTCTAAAAGTCTTGATGTTCATCAGTCCACGGTAAGACAAATTGTCTATAAATGGGGAAAGTTAAGCACTTTTGCTACTCTCCCTAGGAGTGGCCGTCCTGCAAAGAAGACTGCAAGAGCACAGCGCAGAATGCTCAATGAGGTTAAGAATAATCCTAGAGTGTCAGCTAAAGGCTTACAGAAATCTCTGAAACATGCTAAAATCTCTGTTGATGAGTCTACGATACGTAAAACACTAAACAAGAATGGTGTTCATGGGAGGACCTCCTGGAAGGAGGCCTTCGCTGTCCAAAAAAAACATTGCAGCACATCTGAAGTTTGCAAAAGTTCACTTGGATGTTCCACAGCGCTACTGGCAAAATATTCTGTGGACAAATTAAACTACAGTTGAGTTGTTTGGAAGGAACACACAACACAGAGGGGAGAAAAAGGCACAGCACACCAACATCAAAACCTCATCCCAACTGTAAAGCATGGTGGAGGGCATCATGATTTGGGTCTGCTTTGCTGCCTCAGGGCCTGGACATCTTGCAATCATCAACGGAAAAATGAATTACCAAGACATTTTGCAGGAGAATGTTAGGCTATCTGTCCGCCAATTGAAGCTCAACAGAAGTTGGGAATGCAACAGGACAACAACCCAAAACCAAAGAAGTAAATCAACAACAGAATGGCTTCAACAGAGGAAAACAAGCCTTCTGGAGTGGCCCTGACCTCAACCTGATTCAGATGATGTGGCATGACCTCAATAGAGCAGTTCACACCAAACATCCCAAGAATATTGCTGAACTGAAACAGTTTTGTAAAGAAGAATGGTCCAAAATTCCTCCTGACCGTTGTGCAGGATCTGATCCACAACTACAGAAAACGTTTTGTTGAGGTTATAGCGGCCAAAGGAGTGTCAACCAGTTATTAAATCCAAGGGTTCACATACTTTTTTCACCCTGCACTATGAATGTTTACACTGTGTGTTCAATAAAGACATGAAAACGTATAATTGTTTGTGTGTTATTAGTTTAAGCAGACTGTGTGTGTCTATTGATGGGACCTAGATGAAGTTCAGATGACCAATTTACGCAGAAATCCAGGTAATTCCAAAGGGCTCACATACTTTTTCTTGCCACTGTAAATTACAGAAAATAGACATCAATATATATACAAAATGCAGAAAGAAAAACACGGTCATTAAAAACAAACACATTTATCAGTAATAAGGTCTTCAATCAGCTTTTTGAATTCCCCTAGAGGCACCAGCACATCAAATCTAAGAACATTTTGAAGATTGTTCCACAAATAAGGTGCAAGAAAGCAGATTTACCCAACGCAGTAGAGACCAAAGGAATTCCCAGAGTTAACCATCCCTGAGACTGGGTGTGGTAACTTGTATGTCTAAAGTTTAGTTATGATGTTAGGTACAGTGGGACTTTATACATGAAAACATGTATCAACCTACGTGACATCAAAGAGGGTTGTGAGTACTAAAATTGTTGCCCATAATGGCTACATCTCAGAAAGTGTCTAGAGGAGTAAAACAAGGTTGTCCACTAACGGCATATCTATTTATTATTGCCATCGAAATGTTATCTGTTAAAATTACATTCAACAATAATATTAAGGGATTATAAATGTCAGTGTACGCTGATGATTCATGTTTTCTTTTAAAACCACAATTAGAATCCCTCCCCAACTTCAAATTGTTCTATTTAAATTACTATACAAAATTCTTGCAACCAATATAATGTTATATATATGGGGGTACAATCTTCCCAGCTCTGCAGTGGACAATAGGACGACGGTCCATACGTTGAGAAGGACTAACATGTCAACTACAGAACTAAGCCAACCTCAGCGTGAGCTTTGGTTGTGAATGATATGAACTTTGAACTCTTATTCACTAAAGAAGTGAGACATCCTAGCCGTTGAGTTAGCAACAGCAGCTGTAAACGTGAGCTATGAAAGGATGGACAACGTATCCAGTCAAACACACAACGACGATACTACAACGTATCCAATTTACCACCAGTGACATTCTTCCAAGGACAGGAAGATCTCTGTTGGCTATCATATCTACGACCAACCTACCGAAGCGCAGCTCAGAGTAAATATTTATTGCATTTTCCTTTTCCAAATGGGCGGTAATTTAGAATGCATAAGATACTGTATTTACAATAGCAGAGCTTCTCCCTTTGTTCCTCAGTCTTCCCGCTCTTTCACTCAAACCCAACCCCCTTTTCTTTGTGTAACCAGCTGTCATATCTGTTCCGACCGCCAGGGACGTTTTCCTATATGACATAATTTGTAATCAAGGTATGATTCATTCTGTGTATATGTAATTCTGTGTGATTAGTTAGGTATTTAGGAAATAATTCAACCCAAGTTTGTATTGCTGATTCAACTTGTTAGCTAGGGTTCGTGAACCAAGAATTCTACAATGTTCAGATGAGACTGAAATAAGGTGACGATTAATATTGACTGCTATTGATGTAAAATATTACTAGGTCTTTCAGAGTTTATATGGAAGATAACAGCTCTATAAACACTCTTTTGTGGTGCCCTGACTTTCTAGTTAATTACATTTACATGATTAGCTCAATCAGGTAATATGAATTACAGAGAAAGGATTTTATAGAATAGCATGTCATATCACTTAATCCAGCATAGCCAAAGACACGACAAGTGCAATAGAGATTGCATAATCTGTGGATCTGTTGGTGCGGTATGCAAATTGGAGTGAGTCTAGGGTTTCTGGAATAATGGTGTTGATGTGAGCCATGACCAGCCCTTCACACATTTCATGGCTACAGACGTGAGTGCTACGAGTCGGTAGTCATTTAGACAGGTTACCAAAGTGTTCTTGGCCACAGGGTCTATGGTGGTCTGCTTGAAACATGTTGGTACAGTATTACAGACAGGAAGAGGTTGAAAATGTCAGTGAAGATACTTGCCAGTTGGTCAGCACATGCTCGAGGACCTGTCCTGGTAATCCGTCTGGCCCAGCGGTCTTGTGAATGCTGACCTGTTTATAGGTCTTAAAGGTCTACTCACATCGGCTGCGGAGAGCATGTAAATGACGCAGAATTGCATGAAATGCATTTTTAAAAGGCAGACCCCCCCCCCCATGTGTAGAAAGCCTAAAAACACCCTGCTCAACTGTAGCCTATACCACATAGCAAACATTATTGTGGCTGTATTATAAAGGGTATTTTTCTTCTACAGTACATTTATCACGCATCCAATTGCATTTTGGTGCACGGATTTGTTTCCAGAAAATGATGGTGTGCTGGGAAGGGGGGCTACGAAAAAACCAAAGCCACAGGGCCTATCATTTCTTAATCCGGCCCTGGCTGGGGGAACAGCTGTGAAAAGGCCCAGTAAGCCAGTAAGTCTAAAATGTCCAGCTCACCACATACACGTAAGAGGGGGGTTTCCACCAACTCTCCTCCACACACACAGTCACAAGGAGCACTCTGATCACAGCCCCGGACACATCTGGCCTGCAGGGACTCATGACCAGGAAACACAAACACACACACGCGCGCACACACACGCACACGCACACACACACACACAACTAACTCATACACTCAACCACACACATTCACAACCAACTCATACACACAACCACAACCAACTCATACACACAATTACACACACTCACAACCAACTCATACAAACAACCACATCCAACTCATACGTGCAGATGTATATGCAGAGGCATTCTGTACATACACACACACGCCTAAAAAAAATCTTTGCAAATACTAGAATGCAAACATAAACGCTCCTTCAAATACACAACGATGATCACAGCCCCTTCAAACAAGGAGTTCAACATCCAAGCGGACAGAGAGGAAAGAGATGTCAGTGATCTCTCTCTTTCTCAAATCAAATTTTATTTCTCTCGCACCCTCTTATTTGATTTATTATTATTTTTACGTTCTTTATATTTACCACTTTTTTCAATACATTTTGTGATATCCAAATGGTAGTTACAGTCTTGACACATCGCTACAACTCCCGTATGGACTCGGGAGAGGCGAAGAAGAAAAAGAGAGCCAAGAGCCGTGCGTCCTCCAAAACACAACCCAGCCAAGCCGCACTGCTTCTTGACACAATGCCTGCTTAACCCGGAAACCAGCCACACCAATGTGTCAGAGAAAACACCGTACACCCGGCGACCATGTTAGCGTGCATTGCGCCTGGTCTTCCACAGGAGTCGCTAGAGCACGATGGGAAAAGGACAACCCGGGCCGGCAAAACCCTCCCCTAACCAGGACAAGGCTGGGCCACTTGTGCGCCGCCTTATGGGCCTCCCTGTTGCATCACAGCCTGGGATTGAACCAGGATCTGTAGTGACAGAGCTATCACTACAATGCAGTGCCTTAGACCACTGCACCACCCTCTCTTTCTCTCTCCCTTCTTTTTCTCTATCTCTCTTCCACTTTCCCTCCCTCTTGTTCCTCTCATCTTTCACCTCTCATCGTTCTTGGAACTTTTAGCCACATATCATATTCTCCCAGAATCTGTGTGTGTGTTTGTGTGTGCGTGCCCACTTGCGTTTGTGCATATGTGGTACCGTCAGGCTCTTTCAGGACAAGCATGTGTCAGACGAAGGGAGTGGTTGTGTGTGTGACAGCTGTGATTGAGACACTCCTCAGAGATCTACTTAGTTTCCTGTAGAGGATGGGAGACGGGGGGGGGGGGGCTCAGTTTCACCATCAACCATTAAAACTACTGACAGTAAACTCACTGACAACTGGCTACAACACACAGGACAGATGTTGTTTTCGCACAGTCATAAACCCCCATAACCCCCAGTAGTCTCTGGAGAGAGACAGGCACAGGACACTGGTCCTCTAGGGCCTATTGCTCACACACACACACACACACACACACTTTTGCTCTCTCTCTCTCTCTCTACTATTTCTCTCTCTCTCATCTCTCTATTCCCACCAGAGAGATTATAACTCTACTCTGAGGAATTCTATCTTTCTTATCAGCACTGCAACCGCACTTTCTCTGCAGCACCAAATCATGTGCAAATAAGGGAGTAAATGTGCTAAATACCCACATCAAATACCCACACAAACTGGGATGTAGGTTTATACACAGCAGTGATCTGATCTCTTTCAAAAAACAGAGCTAGTCTTTAGGACCTTGAGGTGTTGAGTAACTCTTTCTAACAAAGGTGAGTGACAGGAAGCCTGGCTTCTCTCTATTTGTGTTCCAAATGACACCCTAATCCCTATATAGTGCACAAATTTTGACCAGGGACCATTGTGACAGGTTCACGGTATTTATCAATCACATGATGAGTTGTTACTTAGTGAAGAACTCTGCTGAGGGAGATGACATAGTGTGGGTGTCAGCATGTATGTATGTATGTGTGTGTGTGTGTGTGTGTGTGTGTCATCGTGAATAGTATGTCCAAATGGCTGGGTTTAGTTGAATCAGTTTCTTAATCTCATTGCTATTAGAACACACTGTCCTAAATGGCTGAAATGTTCAATTTCAACTGCAGGAACACTTGTTGACAAATTGAAAGTTTGGAGTAATTGAATTACAGCACATTCTGCCCAAATGATATTAGCCTAACAGGGCCATATATACACTAAACAAAAATAAAAACGCAAGACGGAACAATTTCTAAGATTTTACTGAGTTACAGTTCATATAAGAATTCATTCAATTGAAATAAATTCATTAGGTCTTAATCATATTTTGGTCACAAATACCTAACGGTAGGGGTGTGGATCAGAAAACAAGTCAGTATCTGGTGTTACCACCATTTGCCTCATGCAGTGTGACACATCTCCTTCACATTGAGATGATTAGGCTGTTGATTGTGGCCTGTAGAATGTTGTCCCACTCCTCTTCATTTGCTGTGCGAAGTTGCTGGATATTGGCGGGAACACGAAAACACAGCCATACACGCTGATACCGAGCATCCAAAACATGACATGTTTGAGTATGCAGGAGGTGGAAGAACTGGGATATTTTCAGACTCCAGGAATTGTGTACAGATCCTTGCGACATGTGGACGTGCGGATGACAGCGGATGAATTGCACGACAATGGGCATCAAGATCTAGTCCCAGTATCTCTGTGCATTAAAATTGCCATTGATGAAATGCAAATGTGTTTGTTGTCTGTAGCTTATGCCTGCCCATTCCATAACCCCACTGCCACCATGTGGCACTCTGTTCACAATTCTGCCATCTGCCTGGTACTGTTGAAACCGGGATTAATCCGTGAAGAACACACTTCTCCAACGTGCCAGTGGCCATCAAAGGTGAGCATTTGCACACTGAAGTCGGTTTCGACACCGAACTGTAGTCAGGTCAAAACCCTGGTGAGGCAACTAGCATGCAGATGAGATCCCTGAGACGGTTTATGACAGTTTGTGCAGAAATTCTTCGGTCGTGCAAACCCACAGTTTAAACAGCTGTCAGGGTGGCTGGTCTCGGACAATCCCGCAGGTGAAGAAGCTGGATGTGGAGGTCCTGGGTTGGCGTGGTTACAAGTGGTCTGCGGTTGTGAGGCCGGTTGGACATACTGCCAAATTATCTAAAACGTTGTTGGAAGCGGCTTATGGTAGAGAATTCAATTCTCTGGCAACAGCTCTGGTGGACATTCCTGCAGTCAGCATGCCAATTGCACGCTCCCTCAAAACTTGAGACATCTGTGGCATTGTGTTATGTGGCAAAACTGCACATTTTTGAGTGGCCTTTTCTAGTCCCCAGCACCTGTGTGCACATGTGTAAGGTGCACCTGTGTAAGGTGCACCTGTGTAATGATCATGCTGTTTAATCAACTTATTGATATGCCAAACCTGCCAGGTGGATGGACTTTCTTGGCAAAGGAGAAATGCTCACTAACAGGGATGTAAACACATTTGTGCACAACATTTTAGAGAAATAGGCTTTTTGTGCGTATAAAACATTTTGGGGATCTTTTATTTCAGATCATGAAACATGGACCAACACTTTACATGTTGCGTTCTATTTTAGTCCAATGTAATTATAGTACTAGAAGTTCTGATACCGCAGTTCACAGTGCATTGACTGATTCAAACACAGACTCTGTGTGTGTGTGCTTGAGTGTGTGTTTGAGTGTGTGTGTGTCTGTGTGTCGCAAATGTGTGTGTTTGCAAATGAGTGCGCTTTATTTTTTTACTTTACTCTATTTAGTAAATATTTTCTTAACTCTATTTCTTGAACTGCATTGTTGGTTAAGGTCTTGTCAGTAAGCATTTCACGGTAAGGTCTACACCCCTAACCCTGAGGAGAGGGGTTAGGGGTGAGGAGAGGGGTTAGGGGTGAGGAGAAGGGTGAGGGATGACTAGAGGGGTGAGGGATGAGGAGAGGGGCGAATAAGAGAGGTGAGGGATGATGACAGGGGTGAGGGATGAGGAGAGGGGTTAGGGATGATGGGTGAGGAGAGGGATGAGGGCTGAGGAGAGGGGTTTTGGGATGAGGAGAGGGGTTAGGGATGAGGGATGAGGAGAAGGTGAGAAGGAAGTTTGAAAATCTTTATAGATCTGTGACGAAGTGTTTGTGTGCAGTGGTGGATCAGTTTCTATATCACCTCATACTGTATGTGTGTGTGTGTGTGTGTGTGTATGTGTGTGTGTGTGTGGGTGTGTGTGTGTGTGTGTGTGTATGTGTGTCTTGATGGGCACTTGAGGACACTCAGAGAATGCGTGCATATTTAGAACTTCTCCTGGTCCAATAAGGACTTGATCAGTTTAACAGTTAAATACATTTAACGTTGAATTTGGTTTAAATCATTCCCAAGCTGCCTTCTCTGTTAGGTCTCCCTTCATAAAGGCATTCATTATGTCAATAGGACTTTTTGATTAAATAAAGTTGAAATACTGTAACAACCAAAACAAATAAAACAAGGCCAGTTTGAGAGGAAGTTATTGTGAAATTCAGAGGAAAAGCATGTCTACAAGTTTGCCTAGCACCTTGTTTGGTGAACATTACAGAGAAACATGTAGTGTTCATGAAGGGACATGAGAGCCTTTTCTTCCTGATTTGTTTTCATTGTAAGATGGGAGGAATTGAAACTCTAAACCTTGCCAAGCATTCTTATTGCACCACTGAGAAACATCTGAAAAGCAATATATTTTTTCTCTCATGCTTCAGAAAAGAGGGGGGCTGACAGTGAGGGTTTGCATGCATCTGCACTGGTCCGAACCATACGGTCAAACCATGAGACTGCACCATGAGACTGAACCATACGGCCGAACCATGAGACTGAACCATAAGGCTGAACCATACGGCCGAACCATGAGACTGAACCATAAGGCCGAACCATGAGACTGAACCATGAGACAGAACCATAAGGCCGAACCATGAGACTGAACCATAAGGCTGAACCATAAGGCCAAACCATGAGACTGAACCATAAGGCCGAACCATAAGACTGAACCATAAGGCCGAACCATGAGACTGAACCATAAGGCCAAACCATGAGACCGAACCATAAGGCTGAACCATAAGGCCGAACCATGAGACTGAACCATACGGCCGAACCATGAGACTGAACCATCAGGCTGAACCATCAGGCTGAGCCATCAGGCTGAACCATCAGACTGAACCATCAGGCTGAGCCATCAGGCTGAACCATCAGGCTTAACCATCAGGCTGAACCATAATGCTGAGCCATCAGACTGAACCATAAGGCTGAACCATAAGGCTGAACCATCAGACTGAACCATCAGGCTGAACCATCAGGCTGAACCATCTAGCTGAACCATCAGAATGAACCATAAGACTGAACCATAAGGCTGAGCAGGGCTGCCGCTGGCTGGGGAATACTAGAAGGGAAAGGCAGCCTTCCACTTTATGACTGTGCTGACGTCAATGGCATAATTCAAATACTTACTGGGTGCACGCTTCCAGCTTTCAGAACCTGCTCTAGGGCAGGCCACACACCAAAACCTGACATGGAGTTTTATGAAAACTGGAGGGGAGTTGTGAAGAATAAATTACATGTTGTTTTGTAATATTTTATGATGACAACTGTGTTTTTCTGGATATTAGATTAAGCACACAGTTAGATTAAGGACACAAAACATCTAAAAGTATTTCAATTGATGAACAGTGTAAGAGATGTGTTTGTGGGGTGAAGTTTAGATGCAGTGGAATAATCCTGACAGGATAATATAGACTAAAGTGCTGTGGAGTCTAACCAGCATAATAAGGTTACTATAGACTAAGGAGCTGTGGAGTCTAACCAGGATAATATGGTTACTATAGACTAAAGAGCTGTGGGGTCTGACCAGGATAATATGGTTACTATAGACTAAAGAGCTGTGGGGTCTGACCAGGATAATATGGTTACTATAGACTAAAGAGCTGTGGGGTCTGACCAGGATAATACGGTTACTATAGACTAAAGAGCTGTGGAGTCTAACCAGGATAATATGGTTACTATAGACTAAAGAGCTGTGGGGTCTGACCAGGATAATACGGTTACTATAAGACAACCCTGTGTGTGTGTGTGTGTGTGTGTGTGTGTGTGTGTGTGTGTTGGCCTGTGTTGGCCTGTGTTAGCCTGTGTTGGCCTGTGTTGGCCTGTGTTGGCCTAACCAAAGTGAGGTCATTCTTCCAGAGAAGCTTTGAAGGTGTATATGAACTGTGTGTGGTTAACATCACATAACACAAGAACCAATACAGTTTTCACAATCTCACACACTCCTTGCCTGGAAACCTTCTCCTTCTGTAAATAATACAGAGGACTATAAAGACCTGCAGGCCCTTGTTTTATCACTCCTGGACTACTAACCAGTTATATGGTCAAGTGCGTCAAAGAAGGACATAGGCAAATTCCAATTGGCCCGGACCAGAGCAGCACAACAGGCCCTTAAATGTACACTAAGATCAATAACATGCATGTCAATCTCTCCTGGCTCAAAGGAGAGGAGAGATTGACTGCATCACTCACTACTTGTCTTTGCGAGAGGTATTGACAGTTTGAAAGCACTGAACTGTCTGTTCAAACAGCTAACACACAGCTCAGACATCCATACATATGTACATATTTTCACAGTCCCCAAGTCCAGAACAGGGGATGGGAAATGCAGAGTACTACATAGAGCCATGACTATATGGAACTCATTCCACATCAAGTTACTCAAGCTAGCAGTGAAATCAGATTTCTTAAAAAATATATAAAACAGAGGCCTCCTGAGTGGCGCAGCGGTCTAAGGTACTGCATCTCAGCGGTCTAAGGTACTGCATCTCAGCGGTCTAAGGTACTGCATCTCAGCAGTCTAAGGTACTGCATCTCAGCGGTCTAAGGTACTGCATCTCAGCGTTCTAAGGTACTGCATCTCAGCAGTCTAAGGCACTGCATCTCAGCGGTCTAAGGTACTGCATCTCAGCGGTCTAAGGTACTGCATCTCAGCAGTCTAAGGTACTGCATCTCAGCGGTCTAAGGTACTGCATCTCAGCAGTCTAAGGCACTGCATCTCAGCGGTCTAAGGCACTGCATCTCAGCGGTCTAAGGTACTGCATCTCAGCGGTCTAAGGTACTGCATCTCAGCGGTCTAAGGTACTGTTTCTCAGCAGTCTAAGGCACTGCACCGCAGTGCTAGAGGCGTCACTACAGTCACCCTGGTTCCATTCCAGGCTGTATCGCAGCGGACTAAGGCACTGCATCGCAAGACTTGAGGTGTCACTACAGACCCAGGTTCGATGCCAGGCTGTGTTACAACTTGCCGTGACCAGGAGTTCCATAGGGCGAGGGGGCTTTATTTGCCTCCTTGCGCTCTGGCAACTCCTTGTGGCGGGCTGGGCACCTGCAGGCCGACTTCAGTTGTCAGTTGAACAGTGTTTCCTCAAACACATTGGTTCAGCTGGCTTCTGGGTTAAGTGGGCAGGTGTGCAAATGCAGCATTATAGATTTCTCCCCCTGATTCCGAGGCTGTGAGACAGTTTACCAGCCCTGCTATGAGAAAGGCCACAGTTTCCGGCTCAGTCTGTGGTCTGAGCTATGTCATGCCCTCTCTGTGCCAGGCAGGCTAGTGGGTAAAGAAAGCCCTTTTCTGAGGAGAGAAGAGGACCAGATGCACCCAGCCGCCCCCTGACTGGGGGGGTTTGTGTTGGGGCTTGTTTGAGAGTGGCACTGGAGACATGGAGGACCAAGGGTAAGCGGGTAATTGGGTAGTGGCAAAGAGGTACCATATACCCACTGCAATGCAAAGGCCTCTCATTCCTAAAGAGGACTTTACAGGTGTGATGTCATTGATGTGTATGGTTGGGGTGGGAACATGTGGGTCTGGGCAGGTGTAATGTCAGTGATGTTTGTTGAAATGTGTGTGCTTCTGTTTATCTGTTTATTATGTGTGTGCTTCTGTTTATCTGTTTATTATGTGTGTGCTTCTGTTTATCTGTTTATTATGTGTGTGCTTCTGTTTATCTGTTTATTATGTGTGTGCTTCTGTTTATTGTCTTTTGTTGATGTATTTAAATCTTTTAAAAAATATATAAAAAAATAATGGTCAAACACTGTAGTCTCCTAGATCACCAAACCTGATCACATAAAATTGTTCAGGAATCCTATTCAACGTGATGGACATGATAAGTTAAAGAGCTCACTTGTTACACAATCTATTTCCTACACACACACATATGCGCACAGACAGGAAAGATTGGCAAGGTGAGACAGAAGACAGGTGTTTTCTGTCTAAATGGGCTGGATGTCCTTGGCACAACCAAGACGAGACAAGCGAACAAACGCTCAGTTCCAAACCATGAAAGTCATCAATCACCCGTTAAAAAGACAAAAACAAATTCCTGGAGAGGAGATAATGGTTTTAAGGTAAGTCATGCAATATTCTGAGATGTCAGGTGGATACGTACAGGGTGTGCCAGTGCTTTAATATCATAACAAATGGACTTGCGTTGTTTATTGATGAAACTCAATTCAAATATTCTTTGGCTGCACAGTGCACTCCCTCCATCAACATCACTAACCAGAAAGAGAGGTTTTACAACATTCCTGCACCCTAAAACAGTTTCTGAAGTCTGTGAGGTATTAAACCACAAATAATAGTTTGATTCAGAAGATATTAAGATAACTTCCATATGAGGACAAAAGGAAGAAAGATGAAAGTGATATGAAATATTTGATAGTAACAGAAACATTATCTAAATTGTCATGATGTGCTGAATGTATGGAATGGTTGCTTGCTTTGGCAAGGATCCAAAGGGTATTGTCCTAACCTTTACACAACCTCCCTGAAAACTGAGTCTTTATATTAGGCTTTGTAGGGCCTGTTCCCAAGAGTGCAAAAGGACTGTTATGTGCTTATTTGGCCAATGCAGCATGCAAGCTCGTACGCACACACGCACGCACGCACGCATGCACACACACGCACACGCACACACACACACACACACACACACCGAGTTACACTCTCGTTGGATACCAAGTCAAGCAGAAAAATATTATTTCAAAGATGGAGGCCTTGGGATGGCAGGGCAGAGTGGCGGAGCCGTGATATTTCACACCTCAGTTCAGAGTAAACACTACTGGAGTCAGTAAGAGACACACCGATCGGGCTGTCACATACACACTAGGAGTGAGATGTGTGCTTGTGAGAAGGGGAGTCTACAGTTTACATGGGCAGTAGAGTGAGGTAGTGTTATTGGCACTGGGCGTTCAGAGCAGAGAGGGTCAGTTAAACACACAGGGACAACAGAGGTCAGCTCTGTGGCTTTCTGCTGCACACATAACAGTTCCACTAACTACCACTGGTCATGTTTCCGGGGGATTTCTTGAGGAGTGACGCATCCTGGAGATGTCAATGTTTGGACAGGCTGGGTGGTTGCCTTGGCAGCCTGGGTTTGGTTGAAACTCAGGAGGATGATGACTGGAAGTAATGGGATGTTAGTGTTAGTACAACATTGCCACAACATTGTCTCATAGTTGCAGCAAGGCTTGTGTGGTGGCCAAGACTGACCAGGACTGGCATGACTTGGTAGTGCCATACATTCAGAGAGATGGGTAGTGTGGATCACCTGTGAAGCATGAAATGGGCCTTGTTCTGACTTGAACTAGATGACTGCCAGCTTACAAAGAGAGATATACCACTTTTACTTACAGTATGTTTATAACAAATTAAACACACATTTCTGTAGCTACATGAAAACTCAAATGTATTTTGATGTCACTCATCAATTTTAACTTAGAGAACAATGTTTGCTAGTTCTCAAGCACATAGAAGGCTATCTGGTGTGACTTACATAATCTGAGCTCTGCAGAAGCTCAACGAAGCACAGTGTGGTGAAGGTGTGAGGGATTTCTGATCAATTTGATGTCATTTTAATGGACAAAAAAATTGGTTTTCTTTCAAAAACATGGACATTTCTAAGTGACCCCAAACTTTTGAATGGTAGTGTATTAATTAAAAATGTAGAAATTAATTACAATTTGTTTTAATAATATTTGTTTAGTTTAAATGTGTGTGTGTAAGTGTGCATGTGAGTGTGTGAGAGTTAGGCTATATGGAGGAGATTACTGAGTAGTTTGCTTCATCAGGCTGACCCCCAGTCTTCGCTTTAAGTTATTGTGAGTATGTGAGAGTTAGGCTATATGGAGGAGATTACTGAGTAGTTTGCTTCATCAGGCTGACCCCCAGTCTTCGCTTTAAGTTATTGTGAGTATGTGAGAGTTAGGCTATATGGAGGAGATTACTGAGTAGTTTGATTCATCAGGCTGACCCCCAGTCTTCGCTTTAAGTTATTGTGAGTATGTGAGAGTTAGGCTATATGGAGGAGATTACTGAGTAGTTTGATTCATCAGGCTGACCCCCAGTCTTCGCTTTAAGTTATTGTGAGTGTGTGAGAGTTAGGCTATATGGAGGAGATTACTGAGTAGTTTGCTTCATCAGGCTGACCCCCAGTCTTCGCTTTAAGTTATTGTGAGTGTGTGAAAGTTAGGCTATATGGAGGAGATTACTGAGTAGTTTGCTTCATCAGGCTGACCCCCAGTCTTCGCTTTAAGTTATTGTGAGTATGTGAAAGTTAGGCTATATGGAGGAGATTACTGAGTAGTTTGCTTCATCAGGCTGACCCCCAGTCTTCGCTTTAAGTTATTGTGAGTGTGTGAAAGTTAGGCTATATGGAGGAGATTACTGAGTAGTTTGCTTCATCAGGCTGACCCCCAGTCTTCGCTTTAAGTTATTGTGAGTATGTGAGAGTTAGGCTATATGGAGGAGATTACTGAGTAGTTTACTTCATCAGGCTGACCCCCAGTCTTCGCTTTAAGTTATTGTGAGTGTGTGAAAGTTAGGCTATATGGAGGAGATTACTGAGTAGTTTGCTTCATCAGGCTGACCCCCAGTCTTCGCTTTAAGTTATTGTGAGTATGTGAGAGTTAGGCTATATGGAGGAGATTACTGAGTAGTTTGCTTCATCAGGCTGACCCCCAGTCTTCGCTTTAAGTTATTGTGAGTATGTGAGAGTTAGGCTATATGGAGGAGATTACTGAGTAGTTTGCTTCATCAGGCTGACCCCCAGTCTTCGCTTTAAGTTATTGTGAGTGTGTGAGAGTTAGGCTATATGGAGGAGATTACTGAGTAGTTTGCTTCATCAGGCTGACCCCCAGTCTTCGCTTTAAGTTATTGTGAGTGTGTGAAAGTTAGGCTATATGGAGGAGATTACTGAGTAGTTTGCTTCATCAGGCTGACCCCCAGTCTTCGCTTTAAGTTATTGTGAGTATGTGAGAGTTAGGCTATATGGAGGAGATTACTGAGTAGTTTGCTTCATCAGGCTGACCCCCAGTCTTCGCTTTAAGTTATTGTGAGTGTGTGAAAGTTAGGCTATATGGAGGAGATTACTGAGTAGTTTGATTCATCAGGCTGACCCCCAGACTTCTCTTGAAGTTATTGAGGGATGATGATGTTTTAGCAATGTGAAGATAATAATTCCTGAGTATGGTACCTCTGTATCTGATAAAGAATTGACTATGTGAGGTGTGGCAGTGGGGAAGGTGAAGGTTATCACAGTGTCTTGTGTTGTAACAATGGATTTCAGAATTAACCTGGAAGAATCCATTGAAGGGTTTAGGTAAACTGTCTGGGTGGTATGAATATTTGTAGATAAAAGTGCACACCTCCTGAGTGGCGCAGCGGTCTAAGGTGTTACTACAGACCCTGGTTCGTTCCCAGGCTGTGTCCCAACCGGCTGTGATCGGGAGTCCCATAGGGCAGTTCATATTTGGCCCAGCATCGAATTTGTTCTTAACTTAAATAAAAAATTATTGCCATACATTATTGTCCTAAATACACAAGATATTGAGTTTCTTAAACAAAAGCGCAGATGGAACCAGGGAATTAGAGGAGGTGGCTAGCTTGGAAATGTATTTTGTATTTTGTATGATGATTCATTTGTGTAGGTAGGAGGCATATGTAATGGCCCAGACAATATTACAGTAAATGAAATATAGGTAAATGAAGCTATAGTATAGAGTTAGGAAGCAAAGCCTGAAGAACCAAACCACTAAACGTTCGAATGATACCAACAGATTTTATCACTTTGCTGCAGAAAAATTTAATATGATGTTTTCAGGATAACTTTTCATCAATAAAATCTCATTGGAATCTAGTGGATGTGACTTGTTCCATTTCATTCGTACCAATTTAGATTCTTGCTCTTTTTTATTTTATTTTATTTTATACAATATTTCTTATTCTTAATAGTGAATACAATAAAGTTAGATTTTTTAAAAAATATTTAAAGATAATTTGTTTATCTGTAACCATTCAGAAAAATTGGCCATGTCTAAGTTGGCTTCATTCATTAGTAAATCAAAATTGTTGTGTGACAAAATCCCATTTCTGTCATGAGCAAAGAGAATGAGAAGTATGGTAGAAACACAGCAGCAAGGTCATTTATATAGAATTAGGAATAATAAAGGTTCAATGATCAAACCCTGTGGCACCCCACAGGATATCTTGGTCCTGGTAGATGGATGTGCTTTTAAATGGTTGGACAACAGCCTCTGAGGGGGGTTTGAAGTTAGAAAACCATGCGTCTGTGGTAGGACAGGGTAACCAATAGGATTTTACTTTAGTGGGAGAGGTTACTCTAGGTTAACCAATGGAATTATACTATGGTGTAAGAGGTCACTGTTAGTTAACCAATTTGGGGTATTCTATAGTGGGAGACGGCACGTGAGTTCAACCAATGGGATATAGCATACTATGTTTAGGTTCTGGGAAGAGAGTAGAGTTCCAACTAGAGAGAGGATAGGAGTTGGTCGCAGTGGGATATATTATAGTAGGAGAGGTCACTCTAGTTCCACTATTGATATACACTTTACAGTGGTACTACAGTATGAAGACAATAGCCCCTGTTAGGAATCTTATGAATAATGACGAAACAATATCTACATTTTAAATAGAACTATAACTAATGAAACTTATACTCTGTTTTATTATATCTGATTAATAATACTAATTCATAAGGAAGGGATTGTGGAGTATAAGACAGAGTAAATAAAATTAAATAAATACCATTCCAGCCAGGTTGGAGAAGACTGGAATTGTGGGTTTTTAAGTAAGCAGAAAGGATCGTTAACCTATGGTTGAACCGACTCAACTTAGCTATGGGATGTTTAGATAAGGCAGAGAGGTTTTTCCTGGGTTTTCCATTATCTGGAACTGTCTTCTAAATAGTGATGGATGAAGGTGAAGATTCCAGAAGTGAATCTAGATAACTGTGTGCCTGGAGTAAGAGAGCAAGGGGGTGGGAATCAACTTTTGGTTGATAGGAGGACAAACGGTTTATAACCTATGACGTCACATTTTGTATATAAACTGTTGTTCGTGGTTACATGGGAGCGCGCTCCGAGAATAAATACTATTATCTCATTTTGATAAGACTGGTCTCTGTCTATTTTATGCAAATAGGAATCTTACAAATTCTTATAAAATAGACTGAGTGTCACGTTCTGACCTTTATTTCCTTTGTTTTGTATTTATTTAGTATGGTCAGGCCGTGAGTTGGGGTGGGCAGTCTATGTTTGTTTTTCTATGATTTGGGGATTTGTATGTTTCGGCCTAGTATGGTTCTCAATCAGAGGCAGGTGTCATTAGTTGTCTCTGATTGAGAATCATACTTAGGTAGCCTGGGTTTCACTGTTTGTTTGTGGGTGATTGTCTATGTTGATTGCTTGTGTCATCACAGTTCTCATTTAGCTTCACGGTCGTTATTTGTTTATTGTTTTGTATAGTGTGTTTCAGTGTTCAGTGTTTTCTTTATTAAAATTCATTATGAACACATATCACGCCGCATTTTGGTCCTCCGATCCTTCTCGCCTCTCCTCTTCAGATGAAGAGGAGGACGCCCGTGACACTGAGTGATTTAATGAATGTATAATTAATAGGAATGATGAAATTCCAGTGACACCCCTAGCAGAGAGGATAGAGCTGTGGTGGGCAATCATTTTGGGATTTAAAAATTCAGCAGAGGGCTGAACAGTTTTTTTCCCCTGACTGATTTGTTCGTCAAAAGCAATTTGCCGGCCCATTTTTTTTATTATTATTTGAAAACGTAAACGTTTTTTATAATTTCTAAACATTTTCTATCTAGTTTTAGATGTCCAAGAGTGGCCTGGAGGGTTTTTTAACATAATCATCCCCCCCAGGACACACACACACACACACACACACACACACATACAATTGAAGACGGAAGTTTACATACACCTTAGCCAAATACATTTAATACAGTTTTTCACAATTCCTGACATTTAATCCTAGTAAAAATGCCCTGTTTTAGGTCAGTTAGGATCACCACTTTATTTTAAGAATGTGAAATGTCAGAATAATATTAGAGAGAATGATTTATTTCAGCTTTTATTTATTTCATCACATTCCCAGTGTGTCAGACGTTTACTCAATTAGTATTTGGTAGCATTGCCTTTAAATTGTTTAACTTGGGTCAAACATTTCAACATGATGCTGCCACCCCCGTGCTTCATGGTTGGGATGGTGTTCTCGACTTGCAAGCCTCCACCTTTTTGCTCCAAACATAACGATGGTCATTATGGCCAAACAGTTCTATTTTTGTATCATCAGACCAGAGGACATTTCTCCAAAAAGTACGATCTTTGTCCCCATGTGCAGTTGCAAACCGTAGTCTGGCTTTTTTATGGCGGTTTTGGAGCAGTGACTTCTTCTTTGCTGAGTGTCCTTTCAGGTTATGTCGATATAGAACTTGTTTTACTGTGGATATAGATACTTTTGTACCTGTTTCCTCCAGCATCTTCACAAGGTCCTTTGCTGTTGTTCTGGGATTGATTTTCACTTTTCGCACCAAAGTACGTTCATCTCTAGGTGACAGAACAAGTCTCCTTCCTGAGGGGTATGACGGCTGCGTGGTCCCATGGTGTTTATACTTGCCTACTATTGTTTGTACAGATGAACGTGGTACCTTCAGGCATTTGCAAATTGCTCCCTACATTTTTTTCTGAGGTCTTGGTTGATTTCTTTTGATTTTCCCATGATGTCAAGCAAAGAGGCACAGGTACACCTCCAATTGACTCAAATTATGTCAATTAGCCTATCAGAAGCTTCTAAAGCCATGACATAATTTTCTGGAATTAAGCTGTTTAAAGGCACAGTCAACTTAGTGTATGTAAACTTCTGGCCCACTGGAATTATGATACAAAAGTGAAATAATCTGTCTGTAAACAATTATTGGAAAAATTACTTGTCATGCTCAAAGTAGTGGTCCTACCCGACTTGCCAAAACTATAGTTTGTTAACAAGAAATTTGTGGAGTGGGTGAAAAACAAGTTTTAATGACTCCAACCTAAGTGTATGTAAACTTCAACTTCAACTGTACACACACTTACACACACACTTACACACACACTTTTACACACACGCACGCACGCACACACACACCAAAAAGTTGAGAAGTTGATCCTAAGTTCATGCAGTGGATATTACAGAATAATACCAACTAATCCATCAGAGAAACCATTACTAGCAGCCTCCAGCCCTGTGCTTCCCTCCAGCCAGACATGGCTCCTTTCTAGTGAAGCCTTGTTTGGCTCTGCCCACGAGACCCTGCAACAGACCCAGGGCCACAGGGGGCCACATGAACACACCACCCAGTGATCACATACATGTCTGCTTTTTCACTCTTCACTTCTCTGGAACCACTCAAGGCAATTCCATGCTGTGTTTATCCAACTTCAGGAACTCTGGTTCTGGGGAAATGTGACTGTACTGACAATGAAAAAATGTATTAATCACAATGACACTCACACTCAAACAAACACATTCCGTTTAAATTCACATACAAACACTTTTTGGGAGAAAAACCCTTGTCAGAGTTATGGACACATGCTTGCAATGTTGATTCCGTTCAGTTTGTATGGAACAAGACACTTGTCAGAGCGAGGCCAGAAGCCAGTTCCAGTTAACAGGCTAGATGAGTAAACCGTCACTAGGGTTTCACTTTGCTCCACCATGTCTGGCTACCAGAGAACAGGGAGCAGGTCTGACCTGGCTCCACCATGTCTGGCTACCAGAGAACAGGGAGCAGTCTGACCTGGCTCCACCATGTCTGGCTACCAGAGAACAGGGAGCAGTCTGACCTGGCTCCACCATGCCTGGCTACCAGAGAACAGAGAGCAGTCTGACCTGGCTCCACCATGTCTGGCTACCAGAGACAGGGAGCAGTCTGACCTGGCTCCATCATGTCTGGCTACCAGAGAACAGGGAGCAGTCTGACCTGGCTCCACCATGTCTGGCTACCAGAGAACAGGGAGCAGTCTGACCTGGCTCCACCATGTCTGGTTACCAGAGAACAGGGAGCAGCCTGACCTGGCTCCACCATGTCTGGCTACCAGAGAACAGGGAGCAGCCTGACCTGTCTCCACCATGTCTGGCTACCAGAGAACAGGGAGCAGCCTGACCTGGCTCCACCATGCCTGGCTACCAGAGAACAGGGAGCAGTCTGACCTGGCTCCACCATGCCTGGATACCAGAGAACAGCGAGCAGGCCTGACCTAGCTCCCCTCTTCCCGTCAGCTTAGACTAGAAGCCTAAATCAGTCAGCCATCATAAACACTGAGTCTCTCTAGGGTTTCACTTTTTTTGCTCCACTATGCCTGGTTACCAGAGAACTCTGCCTGGCTACCAGAGAACTATGCCTAGCTACCAAGAGAACTATGCCTGGTTACCAGAAAACTATGCCTGGCTACCAGAGAACTATGCCTGGTTACCAGAAAACTCTGCCTGGCTACCAGAGAACTATGCCTGGCTACCAGAGAACTATGCATGGCTTCCAGAGAACTCTGCCTGGCTACCAGAGAACTCTGCCTGGCTACCAGAGAACTCTGCCTGGCTACCAGAGAACTCTGCCTAGTTACCTGCTCCTTCAGTGGCCTGTGAGTGAGGAAGCAGTAAAGACTGACTGACAGTAGGTAATATTAAACACAGAGGACAGAAATACAGGGCTGGAGGAAAGTGGGCCGAAGATACGGACCTGCTGTTTCCCAACACGCAGTCACCTGGGCAGGCAGTAGTAGTACCAAGCATTTTTCACAATACGGCATACTTAAGTATATTTGTCCTTACTGGAAAACACACTGGGTCTGATCACCAGTGGACAGCAGGAATAGTAATCGCACTGGCAACAGGCAGCGGTTGCATGGCGTGCTGGTATGGTATTTAGCAGACGTGCTGTGTTAGAGAGAGCTGTGGCATTCAGACAGGCTAGACGTGCCTAGGACCACTGCTGATGCCAACAAGGATACCATGACAAGGGCAGATGTCTGATAGTGTCATCACTTCTTAATTATGAGTGTGAGGGCAAAGGAAGAATGCTCAAGATCAGTCAGCTGTGCTTGTGTGTGCTTGTATGCAGTGGCGTAAAGTACTTAAGTAGAAATACTTTACAGTACTACTTAAGTAGTTTTGGGGGAATCTGTACTTTACTATTTATATTTTTGACAACTTTTACTTTTACTTCACTACATTCCTAAAGAAAATATTGTACTTTTTACTCAATACTTTTCCCCTGACAACCAAAAGTACTAGTTACATTTTGAATGCTTAGCAGGACAGGAAAATTGTTAAATTTACCAACTTAGCAGCAGACCACATGATCATTCCTACTGCCTCTGGTCTGTCGGACTCACTAAACACTATTGCATCCTTTGTAAATGATGTCTGAGTGTTGTCTTGTGCCCATTGGCTCTCAGTCAATTTTAAAAACAAGACAATGGTGCCGTCTGCTTAGACTAATATAAGGAATTTGAAATGATATTTTATCAATTACAATAACTTTTGATACTTAAGTATATTTAGAACCAAATACTTTTAGACTTTTACTCAAGTAGTATTTTAGTGGGGAACTTTCACTTTTACTTTAGTAACTTTCTATTAAGGTATCTATACTTTTACTCAAGTATTACAATAGGGTACTTTTTCCACCACTGTTTCTATGTGTATGAGTGTGTGTGTATTCCCTGAATATGTATAGCTTGTGGCCTCATGAGGGGAACCATGTCTCAGTCAATGGCAGATGACCACCTCTGTGTTAGTGAGAAACCCCCAGACAGGTGCACCACAGGGCGGGTGTATTATCACCCGTACCTGTGCGCTTCTCCCCACACTTGTTACGTAACAGCCTTATTATAAAATGTTTTGTGTTATAAAATTGTGTTTTCCCCTCATCAATCTACACACAATCAGCCTATAATGACAAAGCAAAACAGGTTTTAAGAAATGTTACCTAAAAAGAAAAACCTGAAATATCACAATTTTACCATAAGTATTCAGAACCCTTACTCAGTACTTTCATGAAGCACCCTTTGGCAGCAATTACAGACTCGGATCTTCTTGAGTATGACACTACAATCTTGGCACACCTGTATTTGGGGAGTTTCTCCCATTCTTCTCTGCAGATCCTCTCAAGCGCCTGTTAGGTTGGATGGGGAGCGTTGCTGCCCCAGCTATTTTCACGTCTCTCCAGAGATGTTCGATCGGGTTCAAGTCCGGGCTCTGGCTGGACCACTCAAGGACACACTTGCCCCGAAGCCACTTTTGGGTTGTCTTGGCTGTGTGCTTATGGTCATTGTCCTGTTAGAAGGTGAACCTTCACCCCAGTCTGGGTCCTGAGTGCTCTGGAGTAGGTTTTCATCAAGGATCTCTCTCTTCTTCGCTCCGTTCTTCTTTCCCTCGATCCTGACTAGTCTCCCAGTCCACTGCAGCTGAAAAACATCCCCACAGCATGATTCTGCCACCACCATGCTTCAGCATAGGGATGGTGCCAGGTTTCCTCCAGACGTGATGCTTGGCATTCTGGCCAAAGATTTCAATCTTGGTTTCATCAGACCACAGAATCTTGTTTCTCATGGTCTGAGAGTCTTTAGGTGCCTTTTGGCAAACTCCAAGCGAGCTGTCATGTGCCTTTTACTGAGGAGTGGCTTCCGCCTGGCCACTCTACCATAAAGACCTGATTGATGGAGTGCTGCAGAGATGGTTGTCCTTCTGAAAGGTTCTCCCACCTCCACAGAAGAACTCTGGAGCTCTGTCAGAGTGACCATCAGTTTCTTGGTCACCTCCCTGACCAAGGCCCTTCTCCGCCGATTGCTCAGTTTGGCCAGGTGGCCAACTCTAGGAAGAGTCTTGGTGGTTCCAAACTTCTTCTATTTCAGAATGATGTAGTCCATTGTGTTATTGGGGACCTTCAATGCTGTAGAACGTTTTTGGTACCCTTCCCCAGATCTGTGCCTCGAGACAATCCTGTCTCGGAACTCTACGGACAATTCCTTTGACCTCATGGCTTGGTTTTTGCTCTGACATGCACTGTCAACTATGGGACCTGATATATACAGGTGTGTGCCTTTCTAAATCATGTACAATCAATTGAATTGACCACAGGTGGACTCCAATCAAGTTGTAGAAACTCTCAAGGATGATCAATGGAAACAGGATGCACCTGAGCTCAATTTCAAGTCTCATAGCAAAGGGTCTGAATACTTATGTAAATAAGATTTTTGTTTTGTTTTTTTTAAACACATTTGACCTTTTTTGCTTTGTTATTATGGGGAAATGTGGAACTTTCTGAATGCACTGTATTTGTCTATAAAAAAAATATCTGAGCTGCATGCTCAGGAAGTCACAGGAAGCATGCACTCCATTCACTGCCTTCCTTGTAGACAGAATAAAACAGGGTTGGGTGGATTACTTGAAATTGTACTGGCCTACTAACTCATGTATGAATAAATAAAAAATATGTGCATATTCAATAGCCTAGAAGAAACTAAGAAACAAAAGAAAAAAACAGCCATTTATGATTTCATGAAAAACAGACAACATTGTTTCACATTCTTCAAGAACAGACTCGAAAAACACACACACTTTCCAGCCCAAAGACAGGGAAACAGGTTGCAGCCTACAGTGAAAAGGCTATAACTCGCTTTACAGCTGTTTCCAGCATAAAAACAGGGGGAAACAGGTTGCAGGTTGCAGCCTACAGTGAAAAGGCTATAACTCGCTTTACAGCTGTTTCCAGCCTAAAAACAAGGGAAACAGGTTGCAGCCTACAGTGAAAAGGCTATAACTCGCTTTACAGCTGTTTCCAGCCTAAAAACAGGGAAACAGGTTGCAGCCTACAGTGAAAAGGCTATAACTCGCTTCACAGCTGTTTCCAGCCCAAAGACAGGGAAACAGGTTGCAGGTTGCAGCCTACAGTGAAAAGGCTATAACTCGCTTTACAGCTGTTTCCAGCCCAAAGACAGGGAAACAGGTTGCAGGTTGCAGCCTACAGTGAAAAGGCTATAACTCGCTTTACAGCTGTTTCCAGCCTAAAAACAGGGGGAAACAGGTTGCAGCCTACATGTGAAAAGGCTATAACTCGCTTCACAGCTGTTTCCAGCCCAAAAACAGGGAAACAGGTTGCAGCCTACAGTGAAAAGGCTATAACTCGCTTCACAGCTGTTTCCAGCCCAAAGACAGGGAAACAGGTTGCAGCCTACAGTGAAAAGGCTATAACTCGCTTCACAGCTGTTTCCAGCCTAAAAACAGGGAAACAGGTTGCAGGTTGCAGCCTACAGTGAAAAGGCTATAACTCGCTTCACAGCTGTTTCCAGCCCAAAGACAGGGAAACAGGTTGCAGCCTACAGTGAAAAGGCTATAACTCGCTTCACAGCTGTTTCCAGCCTAAAAACAGGGAAACAGGTTGCAGGTTGCAGCCTACAGTGAAAAGGCTATAACTCGCTTTACAGCTGTTTCAGCCTAAAAACAGGGAAAAGGTTGCAGTCTACAGTGAAAAGGCTATAACTCGCTTCACAGCTGTTTCCAGCCAAAAACAGGGAAACAGGTTGCAGGTTGCAGGTTGCAGCCTACAGTGTGCGGAGGGCTCTGTATGCAGCCCTGGACCATCGCTGACGCGTTTCGCTTGACTAAAAGCAGCGTAAGCCCTCTCATCAGTCCTTCCTATCTCTCTCTTCCCTCAGTGACCTCTGTTGCATTCCTGCATACCAACACTGTATTAGCAGCAGGTCAGTCCAGGATGGGAGTATTAAGAAACAGTCATAAACTGCCTGATGATGAGTAACTCTTTATTCCCTGTCTGGTCGGGGATCAGGTCATTACATCCTGGGCATGTATTATAGGAACACTGGCACAGCTCCAGAACAGGGCTTTGAGAACAATCACACACGCACACACACGCGCGCACACATACATACACACACACATACATACACACACATACACACACACCACCTCAGACAGAAAACAGCCATATGAAGTGTTATTTAAAAAGAGTCCAAACTTGAGTAAGATAAGGCCTTGAACACAAAACGACGGTTCGGAATATTACAAAACCACGACGATAGGACAACACATTCTTATGCCTTAAATCTACTGCATGCCGTGTTTAACTGGTTAAGTCAAGACTCAACACATAGGATTTAAAGTAAACCACATTAAGCCGTTATTCCAAGACGATTCAGTGATTTCCTGGTGCTTTAAGGCTGAAAGGGGCTAACACCAGATTGTGGACTGATGCTCTAAGGGTCATCTGGGATGGTCTTAGAGAAAGAGGAGCCTCGATAGGGGACTACCAAATGTATCAGGGGCTGTCTTTATCTTTACCTCCCTCCTGTTTACTAGAGCTTACCTTAGCTCCAGACTTCACTTCATTCAATGACAGCTATTAGAAGAATGTGCGTGTTCCTAAGTGTTCCTGTTTGTGTGCCTGTGAGGAAGAAAGTGTTGGGGAATCTGGATCTGAGAAAGACCACTTTGTTCTTTAAGGGTTGGCAGAACTTGGCACGCCTGGCAAAGTCATCAAGCATGTTCAAGAGAGTCTCTGGCTCTCTCTAATGGACAAATGAATGTCTTATCCTAGGAACAGACTTGGAATCTACGATGTAGCGTGCGTGCATGCCTGTCCATGTGTCTAACTCTATGCCCTATTGCATAACACTCCTACATACTGTATGTAG